>NC_044036.1:86780392-87080392 GCF_901765095.1 Microcaecilia unicolor | reverse complement strand
TTTTTTAGATCCCGCTCAACTTGAAGTTTGTGTGGCAGGAAAACAGAGCATAAAAAAACTGGTTGAAGGGGCAATTTCTTAATTGGCTATTGGGGAAAGAATTAAAATGGTTCTAAATTTAGCTTTACCTGCAACTTGTAATTATATATTTCCTCATTCTTGATACTCCACAAGTATGTGCTGTGATATTCCTGTTAATGTGGGCATGTAAGGTTTTTTTGTTTTTGTTTTTTTTAAGTGGATGTGTATTCTGTAGAGTTTTTGTTTTTCCCTTTTCCGGCATACTGATTTATAATTTTAAAAAAATATTCTAGTAAAAAAAATGTAACCTATATTGTGGTAGTTTTTGTCTTTAATCATCACTGCATTATATGGGTAGTAAGATGTACAAGTAACAAGATGATAATTGTTTTCTCTCTTTTCTCTTCTCTATAGCAGTGGTTCTCAACTCAGCCCTTTGGGCACACCCAACCAGTCAGGTTTTCAGGATATCCACCATGAATATGCATGAGATAAATTTGCATGCACTTCCTGTTTGGTTTGCAAATCTATCTCAGATATATTCATCATAGATATCCTGAAACCTGACTACCTGTGTGTGCCCAAGGACTGGGTTGAGAACCAGTGCTCTAGAGGTATTTGGGATTGAAGGATGAGTGAAGAAAGAGTTATGAGATTTAAGTCTTGTATTCTTGTCAGTGAATTTGTTATTGGGATGTTAAATGTAGATTTGAAACTATTACTTTTAATTTTATTTTGCATATAAACATGTATTAAAGCAAAATATGTCCCTTGGTAGGCTCTTCATAGCAGGACACGTGACTTACCTCTTCCTTCCAGAAAAGTTTTAGGAAAGGAATTAAACATTCCAGAAATCCAGTCTAGGGTCAAAATATACAGTAGATCTTCACTTCTTAACAGACATAGCACACACCTCAACACTTAGCACACAACTCTAGGTAACACTGACACCTCAGCATCTAGGAATAGGTTTCAAGAACTCTCAGATCTTTGTCAGATTTCTAACAGCCTGATCTTTGAGCCCTTGAATTTCTGGGAATGCTGAGTGTTCCCAGAGTTCCTACTTAAATCCTGGTGGACTAGTGGAATACACTTGATCTTATGCGAAGATGCCTGAGCCATTCCATTGCTGTTCATGCAAAGCAACTCACTTCTGGTTGAGCAAACCCTAGTTCAAGATTGACTAGAGCATCTTTTGCCTTAACAGTATTTTAAGTGTGTATTTAAGAGTTGCAATAACAAACTCATGCAGTGAAGAAAGTGTGGCTCCTATGCCTGCCTTTATTTGCAGTTGATTGTCAAGGTTTCTTAAAGGGAGATTTGCTTAACTAGCTTTTGGAATGCATACTTTTCCAGTCAGGCCCAGGTTAGGGTCTAGTTTCCTGTTTTCTAGGCGTCTTTCTGTCTTTTTTAGCTTTTTTTAGTTTGTTTTATTCTACTGGGCCTTGCAGGCCAAGAGTTCTTTTTGACATTAACAAAGAGGGTTTGCCCCAGAGTGATTTTTTTCTTCTTCTCTGGCTAGTTAAGTCCTTCAGAGCCTCCTATAATAACCAACTGCACACATATTGGGGAAAGAATATATGCTTGCAGTGTCTCAATATAAGAATAATAGATATTCCCATTCTTCCAGTGTGCTATGAAGCTAAATGCCTTCTTCAACCACTGACGAAGTGTGGCTATCCCATTCAGTCATAAGAACATAAGAGTAGCCATACTGGGTCAGACCAATTTCCATCTAACCCAGTATCCTGTTTTCAACAGTGCCCAAACCAGGTCATAACTACCTGGCAGAAACCCAAAATGTGGCAACATTCCATGCTACCAATCTCAGGGCAAGCAGTTGCTTCCCCATGTCTGTCTAAATACAGAATATGGACTTTTCCTCCAGGAACTTGTCCAAACCTTTTTTAAACCCAGATACACTATCCGCTGTTACTACATCCTCTAGTAAAGAGTCCCAGTGCTTAACTGTTCGTTGAGTGAAAAAATATTTCCTCCTATTGTTTTAAAAGTATTTCCATGTAACTTCCTTACGTTTTCCCTAGTCTTTGTACTTTTGCAATGAGTTAAAAATCGATCTACTTCTACTCATTTTACACCACTCAGGATTTTATACACCTCAGTCATATCTCCCCCTCATCTGTCTCTTTTCCAGGCTGAAGAGCCCTAACCTCTTAAGCCTTTCCTCATGTGATAGCAATTCCATTCTCTCCATCATTTTAATTGCACTTCTTTGAACCTTTTCTAATTCCGCTATTTCTTTTTTTTTTTTTTTTGAGATACGGTGACCAGAACTGAATGCAATATTCAAGGTGAGGTTGCACCATGGAGCAATAAAGAGGGATTAGAATACTTTTGGTCTTATTCACCATCCCTTTCCTAATAATTCCTAGCATCCTGTTTGCATTTTTGGCTACCGCCACAAATTGAGCAAATGTTTTCAGCATATTATCTACGACGACACCTAGACCTTTTACTTGAGCGCTGACCCTCAAGGTGGACCCTAGAATCATTTAACTATGATTCAGATTGTTCTTTCCAATGTGCATCACCTTACATTTATCCATATTAAATTTAACCTGCCATTTGGATGCCTGATCTTCCAATTTCCTAAGGTCTTACTGTAATATTTCACAGTCTGCAAGTGTTTTAACAAACTTAAATAGTTTTGTGTCATCTGCAAATTTAATCATCTCACTCGTCATCCCGATTTCCATATCATTTATAAATTGTTAAATAAAACTGGTCCCAATATAGATCCCTGCAGCATTCCAATGTTCACCCTCCTCCATTGAGAGAAATGACCATTTAACCCTACCCTCTGTTTTCTGTCCAATAACCAATTCCTAATCCACACCAGAATCGTGCCTCCTATCCCATAACTCTCTAATTTTCTCAGGAGTCTCTCATGAGGAACTTTATCAAAAGCTTTCTGAAAATCTAGATACACTAAATCAACCCTCCACAGCATAAAAATATCATCAATGTATCGCCACTAACATATTGCCAATGTAAACAATCCCGATGTGTAAATCCATTTAGTTTCAAAGGACTCCATAAATAAATTGGCAATAGTAGGAGAACAGGCGGCACCCATGGACACTCCAGTTTTCTGGATGTAGTACTTATGATCACATGTAAAATAATTCCAAGTTAAAGTTGCCTGAATGAGAGCCAAAAGAAAATCAGTGGGAACTAAATGAGGACGTTGTCTGTCATCTAGTACCTTTTCTAATATTTCTAAAGTCTCATCCTGGGGAATGCAGGTATAGAGAGAACATACATCCAATATAACCAAAAGAACTGTAGAATCTTATCTCCATATTTAAGGATTCCAACAGATGTAAAAAATGGGAACTGTCTTGTACATAGGAACGTATTGATGAAAGACAGGGTTGTAAGATCTTATTAATATATTTAGCTGTTCGTTCCCATAGCAAACCCTGAGCTGAGACAATTGGACGCTCCGGCAGGGCTTCAATGTTTTTATGAATCTTCGGCAGAGTGTATAGTACCAGAACTTTGAAGAACCGGCTGTTTAAAGAATGTATATTCCTTGCTGGTAAGAAATCCAACTTCTCTGCCTCTATTTGTGATCTCCTCTATAAGTCCTTGTATTTTTTCTGAGGGATCTTGCTCCACTTCCAAGTAGGTATTACTGTCCGACAACTGACGTCTAATTTCAGATATATAATCTTCAGTGTTCTGGATTACGGCAGCACCCCCTTTATCCGCACATCTAATGACCACTGTAGAGTCCTATTTTATATTGAGTAAAGCAACACGTTCCTTTTTACGCAAATTAAACTTACCTTTAGGTAACTGAGATTCAACTTGTTCCAAGTCCCGCAGTATACACACTTTGAAAGTTGACAAAACTGCATCCAAGGAACCTGTAGGAGTCCATTTAGATGGTTTGCTCACAATGGATCTATCCAAAACCTCTTCTTGTCTCTCCGAGTCAAAAAACAGTTTAAGGTTTAATTTGTGAATGAATTTTTCATTGTCCATTCTACACTGAAAGGAATCATGAAATCCAGTAGGAATAAAAGAAAGACCTTTCAACAATGCACTTATTTTGTCTGTCGTAAGGATTTTTTTTAGAAATGTTCACTGCTGGTTGTGGCGTTGCGACCGTGTTTGTGGTCATTGACTCATACCTTGATTTGATTTGCCTCGTGGTTTCCATGTTTTTCCTACGTGTCTTACTCCCGAATCTCTTACGGTATCCCCAGGGGGATCATTTGCATCCTCTCCATTACTAGAGGTATCTGAGGAAAATTGGAATCTGGTTTGTTTTTTATTACCACCCTCACCCATTATTATTGAAATCACCCATTATTATAGAGTCTTGCCCAATTTGCTAACTTTCCTAGTTTCTGTAAATATTTCTTCATCTGTCCGTTCTATCCCAGCGGATAGTACAGCCTTGCGAGAATACTCCTTCAAAGAATTTTATGGTATTTCTATCCATAATGATTCCACGCTGCTATCTGTTTTATGTGGAATGTTTATTTTGACTCAATACCCTCTTTAACATATAGCACAACTCCCCCCCCCCCCCCTCTAATTTCATCCTCTCTATCATTGCGATAAAATTTGTGTCCCGTTTACACAGTGTGCCATTGATTGTCCACTTTCCACCGTCTCTGAGATGCCTATTATATCTACCTCATCATTTAGTGCTATATACTCTAACTCTCCCATCTTATTTTTAGGCTTCTAGTATTGTGTATAGGCACTTCAAATTGTGTTTTTTCCTTGGAAGTACAAGCTGCTTAGAAGTTTATCCTGCTCTTTCATTAAGCATTCCTGGCTTTCTTTTGCTTTGTTGAAACCTCTCTACTGGGATTCCCTAAATGTTCTGTTTCAATAGTATCTTTCAAGGATACTCCACAGCGAACCATGTGCTCCTGGGTAACTGTCGGCTCCCCCCTCCCCAATTCTAGTTTAAAAGCTACTCTATCTCCTTTTTAAAAGTTAGCGCCAGCAGCCTGGTTCCATTCCTTTAAGAACAGTCTCCCCCTTTCACAGAATGTTGCCCAGTTTCTAACAAATTTAAATCCCTCATCCCTGCATCATCATCTCAACCACGCTTTGAGACTTCAAAGCTGTGCCAGCCTTTTGGGTCCTGCACGTGGAACGGGGAGCATTTCTGAAAATACTATCCTGGAGGATCTGGACTTTAGCTTTCTGCCTAAGAGCCTAAATTTGGCTTCCAGAGCCTCCTCCCACATTTTCCTATGTCATTGGTACATCCCCAGCACTATCTAAGATCCTGTCTAGGTGATACGTGAGGTCTGCCACCTTTGCACCCGGCAGGCAAGTGACCAGGCGATCCTCACATCCACCCAGCTATCTTCATGTCTAATGATCAAATCACCAACTTCAACAGCTGTCTAACCTTTCCCGTTCTTGGAGAAATATCCTCGGTTCGAGAGGAGAGTGCATACCCTAGTGAGCAAATCCTGGCTACAGGAGTACTTCCTACTTTACCAGGGTGATACTCTCCTTCTAGGAGACTTTCCCTCTTCCAAAGAAGCATTGGGGCTGCCAGACTAAAGGTGGGACTTCTCTATAATGTCCCTGTGGGTCTCTTCTATGTACCTCTCTGACTCACTCAGCTCCTTCAATTCTGCTACTCTATCCTCAATAGAACAGACCCGTTCTCCGAGTGCTAGGAGCTCTTTGCGTGGGGCACACACACATAACTCACCAACTGGGAGATAATCATACATGTGACACTCAATGCAAAATACTGGATAGCAACCTTCTCGTTGCTGGACTGCTTTCTCCATCTTAGTATTTTTGAGTTTTTCAATAATTTGAAACTTGGTAAGATACTAAGGATATTAGTCTAATATAAAAAAAATCTTTAGCTTGTATGGTATATTGTGTGATTTATTTACTGTTTCCTTATATATCTAATATAATAATTTGCTCCTCCAAAGTTCCAATGATGTTACTGTGGTCGCCTCTGTCTCGCTGTCTTCGGACTCTGCATCGCTGCCGCTCTCCTCCGCAACCCCACGTCCCTCTCGCTTCCTGCTCAGCTATCTGTGCCGGTCATTCACTTACCAAGTCAGGGTTACGGCAGCTGCCAGCAGCGGTAAAAGGCATGCAGCCTAGGCCCTTTTCTTTCTCTCAGCTGTGGTCCTGCCCTTGCGGAAACAGGAAATGAGGGCGGGACCACGGCTGAGAGAAAAGGGCCGAGCCTGCACGCCTTTTACCACTGCTGGCAGCCACCTTAACCCCAACGAGGTAAGTCAAGATGACTTTCAAACTTCATAGGGAGGGGGCCTGGAACTGGGAGGGAGGAAGGGAGGGACGATGACCCTGGAACTAGGAGGGAGGGAAGGGGGACCCTGGAACTCGGAGGGAGGGGTCGACCCTGGAACTCGAAGGGAGGGAGGGAGGGGGTGGCACACACACTCTCTCACACAGACACACTCGCACCCAGTCTCACTCTCTCGCTGTCACACACACATTCACTGTCTCGCTCTCACACACACTCAAACATACACACTCTGTTATGACTGGGGATGTGAGCCCTTGTGCCCCGACTGAGCACGGCGAAGATAGAGAGCACCGCACTCGGTCAGGCAGCCAGACAACCCCTAGCTTCACCTGCACTTAGCCACTATTCCCCAGGAGTTGAGCCCCTGGGTTCAAGCGGCTGGCGGGACTTCTGGAACCAGCAGGGTTGCAGGACCAGCGACCAGACAGGTAGCCAACAGACACAGTCCAAGAGCCAGGAAAACAGTAGTGCTGAGAATAGTCCAAACACAGTCCAGAGTCAAAAGGCAGGCAGCAGCACAACGCGTGGTCAGGAAACAAGCCAAGGTCGAAACACAGGAAACTCAGGAATCAGGTAAGGAACACGGATGCAGACCACAACCTCTGCGCAGCAGAAGCCGAAGCACTGAAGGGCTGGAGGCAGTGCCTTAAGTAGAGGAGGAATTAGACTAAAGCGTGTGCAGCTGAACCAAGGTGGCTGCCCCCATCAGCAGAGCTCTAAGGACCAAATATGGGCTTCCTTCCTGTCCTCGTTAGTCCAAGATGGCTTCCTGGGATATGATCTATCCAAGATGGCTGTACCATTGCTCTAAGTTGGATGACGGCTGCCAGACTTAGGAAACCGAAACAGACCTTCTCAAGACCGATCCTCGTCCTAGCCGGGAGGAGCGTTGTACAGGTGAGGGACGTAGCACACTCCGAGGAAAACCTTGCTAGCGCCCGTTTCATTTCTTTCAGAAACGGGCCTTTTTTTACTAGTAAAGTAATAAAATGTAATTAAAATTCTGTAAGAGGACTCCTCCCTTGTTATCCTAATTAGAATAACTAACTATAAATGAAGAGTTGTGCTAGGGGTGGGTGGGAGTTGGGGAGAGTGGGTGGGATTGAATATTAAACTAGGTTCTGCTGTGCCTTCTAGAGGCTATCTGTTAGTGTAGGCTGTGGCAGAAAGTTCATGTTTTAAAACTATAGGGGAAAGGGTTTTATATTATGGAAACTAAGCTGTGCTGCAAAACTAAAGTTAAAACTCTAAACTGGGGTTTCCTGTGACTATCAGTTTTGCTCTTACACTAGTGCTATGATAAACTCTAGAGTAGTCCCTTAACTGCTAGCCTATGAAACTGTAATAGAGACTTAAATGCTAAACAAACAAAGAAAACCATAAATTCCTTAAACTGTCTTTGCTAAATAAGTAGAGTAACTTAAAAATAAAGACACTGGGATAACCTATTTATTTCTAAATCTATCTTTCCCAAGTTTAAAAGCAATTTCCCAGCAAATAACATACTAGTGAAGATTTGTCCTGATCTGGAAATATATAAAACTGAAAACTGTCTTGTCATTTATTCAGTACCAAAGCTGCCAAGATATCCATTTCTAGTCTGCTACTTGTAATCTCTGATTCTACCCATTGAAATAGGTGCTGTAAGTCTTATGGTACACTAGTAAAAAAGGCCCGTTTCCGAAACAAATGAAACGGGCGCTAGCAAGGTTTTCCTTGGAGTGTGTATTTTTGAGAGAGTGTGTGAGAGAGAGAGTGAATGTGCGAGTGTGTGTGACAGAGTGAGTGAGTGTGGGTGTGAGTGTGTCTGTGAGAATGAGTGTGTGTGACGTGTGTGGAAGTGCGTATGTGTGACACAGTGAGTGTGAGAGAGTGTGTTTCACACAGATACAGTGATTGGGAGAGAGAGAGTGAGACTGTTCGAGTGTCTGTGTGAGAGAGTGAGACTGCGCGAGTGTCTCTGAAAGAGAGAGTGTGTGTGTGGGAATGTGTGTGTGAGAATGAGTGTGTGCCAGGATGGTCCCCCCTCCTGCAAGGTGCCCCCTCCCTGTCTCCCTGCCATGTGTAAGTGTGTATTTGTGAGAGAGTGAGTGTGTGTGAGTGTGGTAATGAGTGTGTGTGGGAATGAGAGTGAGTGTGAAAATGAGTGTGTGGGCAGGATGGGCCCCCCTCCCTCAGATGTGGCCCCCCTCCCTCTCCTCCTGCCAGGTGCAAGTGTATGTTTGTGAGTGTGAGAGAGTGAGACTGTGTGCGAGTGTCTTTGTGAGAGAGTGTGTGTATGGGAATGTGAGTGTGTGTAAGAATGAGAGTGTGTGCCAGGGTGGCCCCCGTCCGCCAGGGTGGCCCCCTCCCTGCCAGGTGCAAGTGTGTGTTTGTGACAGAGAGAGAGAGTGTGTGTGGGGGAATGAGCGTGTGTGCCAGGGTGGGGCGCCTCCTCCCCTCCCCCTCCCAGATTTGTGTGTGTTAGTGAGAGAGAGAGTGAGTGTGTGTGAGTGAGTGTGTTTGTGAGAGAGAGAGAGAGAGTGTGTGTATGAAGGAGAGTGTGTGCCAGATGAAGGTGAGTGTGTGCCAGGGTGGCCTCCCTCCCTCATTGCCTGCTTCCCTGCCAGGGGCCCACCTCCCTCTCTCCCCACCTCCTCCTCCTCCAGCCCTCCCTGCCACTTGATCCCGTTCTTCGGTACTCCTCCCCCTGCCTGCTAGCACTGATGTTTACCTCCTCCTCTTCTGTCCCTCCCTGCCTCTTGATCGGCGATCTTCGTGACTCCTCCCCCTACCTGGTACACACCCACCTTCTCCTCCTCCGGGCCGCCCTGCCACTTGATGTTGTATCTTTGGTACTCCTAGGGCTGGCGCTATAAAAAGAAGCGCTCAGCTGTCCTGAGCGCTAACTACAAAAAATGTTTAAGAAAATGTAAAAACGCGGCACCGCAGGCAGCCTTGAGGCATTGGCTGCTGGCTGTGCAGGCTCCTCCCGTCTCTTATGTCACTGCCCCAGGAGCGACGTAGGGGCAGTGACGTAAGAGACGGGCGGAGCCGGCACAGCCAGCAAACAATGGCTCAAGGCTGCCTGCGGTGCTGTGGTTTTTTTTTTTTTTTTTACTTTTTTTGTTGTTTGCGCTCAGGTTAGTCAGCTGCTTGGGGTTTTTTTTGTAGCACCGGCCCTGCTACTGAACATGAAAAGCAGCAGTGGCCGGCAATGGGGGCTGGCGCGGTGGAGGAAAAGTGGGCTGGCAGGGCCCTTCTAGGGCCGGCCGTGGCTACGCCCCTGGCAGCAGTCTTGAGCGATTCTACTCCTCCCCCTACCTGGGTTGTTGTTTGCTGGGGGGGGGGGGGTGTTACGTGTGTTTGCGGTGGCAACCTGGAGCGATTCTATTCCTCCCATGCCTGGGTTAGTGTTTGCTGGGGTGTGGCGTTCAGTGTGTTTGCGGTGTCAACCTTGGGGGGGGGGGTGTTTTGGTGACGGGCGGCGACTTTGGTGGGTGGGGGACGTGCTGGGAGGTTTTGTTCCGTGTGTTAGCGGTGGCAACCTTGGGGGAGGGGGGTGTTTTGGTGACGGTCGGCGACTTTGGGGTGTGGGGGAAGTTGGGAAGGGCGGATAGTGTGTTTCCAACCTTCTAATGGGACGTCATTTTAGGTTGAGCGCTGTTATTTGCTGAGTGTCATTGCTCCGCCCTCGACGTCAATACGTTTGACACGTGGGCGGGGCAGACATTCATGGAGCAAAAAAGTGGTCTCAGCCGCCTCACTTTAGAACGTTGGGAAAGTGAGGCTTCATTAGAATGTTGGAGGTGCGTTTTATATAGAGAGATTAGGGAAAAGTTAGTAGAAATTCAGGGCTGTCCTAAAATCTTTCTCCTTGAATTGAGTAACTTGGTACCTCTGAAGTACAAAAGTATTTAAAAAAAAAAAAAAAAAAAGTAACATAACCCCATATCTTATAGGAAAATTAAGAGAAGACAAACCTAACAATGTTTCATTTCATGAATGTACATTATCTTCAAGGTTCGCGGCTTACACTCATAAAGAAGTTGTTTCAATTGTACAGTTATTTAAAAGAAAAGAGTGGATCAGAGCGATGTTATACTTTTATTAGTTCAAAGTTCAAAAAAATATACTGTTGCAACACGCAAACCTCCATACAGAAGGAGGTAGACAACATATCATTGAGCTGAGTAGCAAACTGATGAATTGCAGTGTATACATGAGGAAGAGACAATTTTTCTCCCCAAGTCTTGCTAAGTACCATCATATGGTAACCCTATTGTATTAAAACTCCACCAAATCTACAGTAGAAGTATGGTATAAAGTAGAAGGGATATATAGTGGCCATATGTTTCCAAGGTTAAAAAGATGGTTGTAGCAATAGTCCAAAACCTTCAGAAGAAGATAACTTCCCTGATATAGCAGTAGGCCAAGGTGAACATGTTCATGTACCCACTGAAACAGCAGATAAACCACAGAAACTAGTGAAAAAGTTAAGAGCACTAAAACTGGTGCACTCCAGAAGATAAAAGGGGAGATAATGTACCACAACTGTTGTGCTACAAACCGTGTATTTCATTAAAGAGGCTACACAAAGAAGCTCACCAAAAAAACAAAAGAGGAAAAATATTAAAGGAAAAGCTATAAAAGGTAGCTGCAGAGTTAGCTCAAGGCGTGATGTCACTCTGAGGCAATTTTTGCTTTTGAGCCCCCCCCCCCCCCCCCCCCCCCCAACCTGCCCCATTGTTGGGACAATATTGCAGCATAAGCTGTACAAAAAAAAGGGTACATTTTCAGCCATAAATTTTTAAATTTAGCCCTGTAAGTTACTGGTAGCCAGTGTGGTTTTTGCAGGAAGGGTGTGATGTCGTGCAAATATTTTATTTTAAAAATGTATATCCTCCCCTCTTAACCAAGGTGGGTCACAATTACACATAGATAATTAGTGTACACATACAATCAATATCAATCCTAATACTATTGCATCCCATAATAGATAGTTTCATCTGTCAAGTGATGCATTTATTTATTTATTTATTACATTTGAATCCCACATTTTCCCACCTATTTGCAGGCTCAGTGTGGCTTACATAGTACCTTAGTGGTGATCGCCAGTTTCGGTAGAACAAATACAAGTGATATAGTAGTAGAGTAAAAGTTCATGTGTGACAGACACATTGGGGAATCATAAGGAGGAGGTTAAGTTATGTCCAGTATGAGCTTTGGTTTCGTTATGCTGCAGGGTTCAGGCGTTTAAGTTGGATCGTTAGGGTATGCCTTTTTGAGCAGGTTGGTCTTCAGTAATTTCCGGAAGCTTAGGTGGTCATACTAAACAGTAAACATTTTCAAAATTATCAAAAAAACTTACTCCTTCCAATGTAAACATTTACAATACTCAGCAGAGATTTCTGCAATTTTGTAAACTGTTGTATATTTGTACAGCATCGTAGGTAGCCAGGGAGCTTGTTCCATAATTCAAATACTGCCAAAGAAAGAGCATGGTTCCGGTCTCAGCGCCTGTCTCGGCATATATATTTTCAATATATCAATGAAATACCTAGAGACGTCGGCATTTATACTCTTATAAACCAACTAAAGGACTTTAAGAGTCACCCTTTGTGTAACTGGCAACCAATGCAATACCTTTAATAGAGAGGTAATATGTGCTGTAATCAGCCACATTCTGGACAATTTGCAGGGCCTGGGCTCTAGCAGATGATATCCCTAAATACATAGGATTGCAATGATCCAGTCAACACCAAGCTCTGCACTACTGTCTGCAAATCTAATGCAGGCATCATATTTTTCAATCTACTTAAAAGATGAATTTCACAAAAATATGTTGATATTACTTGATTGATCTGATTTTACACTGTAAGAATGGAGTATAACACCAAGATTATGTAAACAAGATTTCACAGTTAGTGTCACTCCTTAATATGTCAACATAGAAGCTAATGTAGAATCCAAAGCCCTTCCAATATACATAATCTCATAATGCAGAAAAATATATAAATCCCTCCTCCCCCAACAAACATCATTATTTATATACTGCTGCCTTGCTTAATTCTGCATTTGATGTTAAATTTGAAATGCAAATACAAATTAAAAAAAACGTATTTGTTAGTATCTGTCTTTTTTTTACTTAAGTAATGGGAAAGGAGGGCACACTGCTAGAAGACAAGAGTTGTGTTCTGAACTAAAATGCTATCATTCTTCCTCTCCAGTGGTGTGTTATAGAACTTGTAGAAAGCACAATAAAATTAAAAACATAAGCCAGGGGGAAAATAAATCACAGCTTTCTTGTAAATAGCATTTTTATCCTACAAACACAAAGTGCATTTTGTCATTTATTGATCTTTTAAAAATTGTTGTTTGGGGGTATTTTTAAACTTGACATGCAGGCATCCAGTCCTTGCTGTTTGCAGGAGTGTATGTTGTACCCCTGGGGTTTATTTCAAACATGAATATTCTGATAACTTCATTTAATCAGTATGTGTCAAGTGATTGAATAATTGAGACATTTCTGAAAGGGAAATGCATTGTTTCTCTTATTCTAAATAGATGTCTATATTTTGTAGCTTGCTGCTTAAAGTGCTGTGCATTCTACCTAAACATTTTCAAACTAGATGGATAAGTTGAAAGGAAAATCACCCCACTGTAAAAGAAACTAGATCTCCAGCCTCTCATAGTTTAGTTCATGCCCTCACCTGAGTAATATTACTATTAAATACATGAGCATGTGTACCCCCCCAGGCATTATATGCATAAACATAAAAGATTTGTAAGGTAGAATAGTTAAGTATAATTTTATTTCTGTATTAAAAGAAAGCTATATACCAATTACTAGTATTCTGTCAAGAATGTTTCCCAATGGATTCATTTTGTGCATACCATGACAGTAATGAACCTCATTCCTAAGACAGGGTATATGGAATATGATATTGGTCTCTAAAGTTTACTGATAGCCATGCTGTGTCAGAAGACAAAAAGCTGTTCTAGAGGTGGCACTACAAACAAGCCTTCAGAGAAGCTAAGAGGGGATTTTTATTTTTTTATTTTTTTAATACAAGAGGAGAAACAGCTTGAAGAGGAAGGGAATGAAACAGGATAATGGGAAAGGCAGGTCTTCAAGATTGGCTACAACAAGATTGGAGGAGAGTGTGTATTTTGGGAAGATGGTCTTGTGGGGGAGTAGTACACTATTGGGCTTATTTTCGAAAGAGAAGGACGCCCATCTTTCGACATAAATCGGAAGATGGATGTCCTTCTCCCAGGGTCATCCAAATCGGTATAATCGAAAGCCGATTTTGGACATCCCCAACTGTACTCTGTCGCAGGGATGGCCAAAGTTCAAGAGGGCATGTCGGAGGCGTAGGCAAGGCGGGACTTAGGCATGCCTAACACTTTGACATCCTTGATCCATAATGGAAAAAAAGGAGATCCCTGACGAGCACTTGGACATTTTCACCCGGACCTGTTTTTATTATGACTAAGGCATAAAAAGGTGCCTGAACTTACCAGATGACCACTGGAGAGAATCGGGGATGACCTCCCATTACTCCCCCAGTGGTCACTAACTCCGTCCCACCCTCAAAAAAAATTCTTAAAAAATATTTCATACCAGCCTCTATGCCAGCCTCAGATGTCATACTCAGGTCCATGACAGCAGTATGCAGGTCCCTGGAGCAGTTTTAGTGGGTGAGTGCATTCAGACAGGCGGACCCAGGCCCCCCCCCCCCCCCTACCTGTTACGTTTTGTGGAGGAAAGAGCAAGCCCTCCAAAACCCACCACAAACCCACTGTACCCATGTCTAGGTGCCCCCCTTCACCCGAAATCAGTTTGTTGTGTTTTGTTGCTATATGTTATTTCGCTGTTGTGGCTGCTTTTGGCACTATCTGCTCTCCTGCCCATAAAAGATGATGATGTCACCAGATTATTTTAAAATACATTAGTGTTTTATTGGACAACTCGGATTACTTGGAGAAAGCTAATGCTTCACACCTACTATAAATAGGTTTTCTCTCACATCATAGCACAGAAACACCTTTGCTGGGACTCACAAGCTAAGTCAGGTGTTTCTGAATGAAGGAACAGTAGTTTTTCTCATATCTTCAGACCTGTCAGCAGCCTTTGACCTAGTAGACCACTCTCTGCTCCTTCTTTGTGATCTTTGACATAGAAGGATCAGTCTTGTAATGATTCTCCTCCTGTTTAGGAGGTAGAACTGTATCAGTGTATTGGGACATCACCATCTGCCAGTTTGCTGCTTCCTTGCTGCAATCCGCAATTGTGGGATTGTGGTAAAGGAAATCTCAGAGGAGTGGTCGGAGAGAGTTTGCATGGGAGATATGTATTCCTTTTTGGAACTCTTTATCTCATTTGGCCCACAGTAGAGTGTTAAACGCATAATTTACATCTCTTGCTTATATGGTTACGGGGGAGAGTCAGGTGGGGGGAGGGTGCAAGAAGGGGGATAAGTTTTGTGGTGGGAGCAGCTCGGATTATTATATTGAAAGTATATTGAAATCTTTTTGTGTGTGCTTTGCACGAGTTGTATCCTGTTTTTTTTTTTTTTTTAATAAAAATGATTTTGAAAAAAAACATTCAAAAAGTAATTAAAAATGAGAGACAAAAAGTCTTGATTACTTAAGTTGTCACACCCTTTGCTAAAGGAAACCCTAGTTATATATCTGAATATTTCCTAGCCTAGTGGTTAAAACAGCGACCCAAGAACCTGGGGAATTGGGTTTGATTCCCATTGCAGTTCTTTCTTACTCTGGGCAAGTCACTTAGTCCTTCAATGCCCCAGGTATAAAATAAGTATCTGTACATAATACATAATCTGCTTTGATTGTAACCACAGAAAGGCAGTTTATCAAATCCCATCCCCTAATAAGTAAAGGGTTGTGGATTTGATATCCCACCTTTCTGTGGTACAATCAAAGCAGTTTACATATACGCAGGTAGTTTCTCTGTCGTTTGTGGGTTTACAATCTAAGGGGTCCTTTTACTAAGCTGCGTAGGTGCCTATGTGTGTCAGTTTTGAGCTACCGCCCGGCTACCATGTGGCCCAGGCAGTAATTTTATTTTTTTGCACAAGTCCACTAAGTGCGCCGGAAAATATATTTTATTTTCTGGCACGTGATGCTAACCATGCGGTAATCGGCATTGTACGCATGTAGACTATTACTGCCCAGTTAGCGAGTGAGACCTTACCGCTATGTCAGTGGGTGGCGATATGGTCTCTATTTTGCCGTATGTCTATTTTCGCGCCCCCCCCCCCCCCCCAAAAAAAAGGCCTTTTTGCAGCTTCACTGAAAATGGACCTGCGCACATCCAGTACACGATCTACCTCAGCACAGGCTACTTTTTGGCGCACCATAGTAAAAGGATCCCTAAGTTTTGTACCTGGTGCAAAGGAGGGTTAAGTGACTTGCTCAGGGTCACAAGGAACTGCAGTGGGAATTGAACACAGTTCACCAGGTTTTCAGCCCACTGCACTGACCATTAGGCTACACCAGGGTTTCCCAATTTTTTCAAGCCAAGTACCCCCTAAGTCGCACACCATGTACTCCCTGGGGAGGTCTCATGTACCCCTTGGGGTATGCATACCACGTATTGGGAAACTATGCACTATACCATAGAACCCACCCATGTCTAATCAAAGTATTTGAGCTGATTCAGTTTTGTCTGGATGAGGAATCAAACTATTTTTGTTGTATGATGTGAATGTGAATCAAACATTTGGCATGTTTAGACAGCCAAAGCATCTTGATGCTTCATCCAGAAGTATTTGAATTAGCTACTATTGTGATTGGACATGTGAGCTCTACTTAATTTACTGTGGACCTTGTTAAGGCAATATTTTGAAAAAGTGTCTAATTTGAGTTTGCTATGGCAAAGGCAGAGGCATAAAGATTTATAAAATCAAGGTTCTTTTGGCTTCTTATTCATTGAATTGTTTTATTTTATTGTACACCACTTAGATATGCAACAGCAGTACAAGCGGTTTATTAAGTTCAATAAATGGGTGAATGAATTATAGATATACCGTATTTTTTGGACTATAAGATGCACCGGACCATAAGACGCACCTAGGTTTTAGAGGAGGGAAATAGGAAAAAAAAAATTTTCCTTTTTCCCTCCTCTAAAACCTAGGTGCTCCGGTGCGTCTTGTCCGAGTTTTGGATCGCCGTCCCCTACTTACGCGATGCCATGTTCCCTGGTGGTCTAGTGACGTCGGGGCAGGAAAGAGCCCCCTCTTTCCTGCCCATCGCGCTGCTCTCCGTGCTCCTGACTGCTTCCTGACGGTCCTCGACGAGATTCAAAATGGCCGCCGAGAATCTCGGCGGCCATTTTGAATATCGCCGAGACCGTCAGGAAGCAGTCAGGAGCACGGAGAGCAGCGCGATGGGCAGGAAAGAGGGGGCTCTTTCCTGCCCCGACGTCACTAGACCACCAGGGAACATGGCATCACGTAAGTAGGGGCCGGCGATCCAAAACTCGCTACCTTCAGACTATAAGACGCACCCCCCATTTTCCTCCAAATTTTGGGGGAAAAAAAGTGCGTCTTATAGTCCGAAAAATATGGTATTCAAAAGTAATTTTTTATTTTGAAATTGTAGAGTATGTTTAGATAGGTGAAACAGATTAATACATTTTGAATCACAGTAGATAACAGAAACTGAAGAATGCACAAGCATGTGAAGACTTCTTACAAGGCCTATACTTTTGAATTAAGTGAAATGGTCATGTAATTTATGTAAAAACAAGTATCACATGCAACTAGTTTGTTTTTAGATATGAAATATTAAAGTATGTGATGATAATGGTAGTTGGTCAAAGGCTATGTTATCCAATATTCTATTCAATTTTACTTGAAAATTTTTTTTAAAAAGGTTAGCTTTTTAACATTCAAAATATAACTTGGAATAAAATAGTTCCTTTTAAATTCTGACTCTGGGCTTGTGTGTTGTGGATTTTGATCATCTGTGGTGATAATATACTAGTTTTAACAAAATTGCATTTCTCGAATCAACTAGAAATTATGCTTTCTTTCTTGCACCACATATCTGAAATAATCTCCCACTTACATTATGTAGCAATACTTAAACAGTTTAAAGCAGAGCTTAAGACCTGACTTTTCATATAAGGTTTTGCCGTCTACCCCTTCTCTTCCTGTCCTTGTTTTGTCATCTGTCTTATCTTCTTAACCTTGTTCATTTCTGTGGTTATTTAGTCTTTGTCATGTGAATGCCCTTTCCTATCAAACAATGGAGTTCCTTTCCCTCTTTATCTGTGCTGTAGATTGTACACCGCTTTGCCCTGCCCAGTCAGTTTAAGTGGTATAGCAAGTTTTAATAACCTATAAACTGTAAGAAGCAGCTTAGATCCTTGAGGTGTGAGAAAAGAAAGATGTATGTTGAAGATCTAAGAATTGACCTTTTCTGGTTTTATATAATCCTAACTCAACTTCAACATAGATAAGCTCAGTTATTTATTTTAAAATTACTTTTATTAGGTACTGCAATAATTGTATTGAGCAGTTGCTTCTTAAAAGATCAAACAGTTTTGTTTTATATATTTGTTTATTAGGTTCATGATACATCCAGCTTCCACAGTAAAATCAAAGTGGTTTACAACAAATATAATTAAAGAAAGAAAACTCTATAAAATAACATGAAAGCCTAATAGGAAAGTAAGGGGGAAGACTACCAAAGGTGATGGGACGGAAATAGAAGGAGGTAATGGAGGGAGAAAGGGGGAGAGGAGGGATGCTGGTAAGTATGGTAGAAGGGTGCTGATGAATCCATATGCTAGAAGAGTGCTGATAAATCCATATGCTGTGTGTGGGGTATGTTCTGTTGCACACTACATGGCAGTACAAAACTGATAATTAGAGAAGAGTATTTGCCTGATGTTTTGCAGAAAGGCAAAAAAAAAAAAAAAGCTCTGCAAAGATGAGGCAAACTAAGAAATATGACTACATTTGAAATGTCTTATCTTTGTCACCATCTTACTCCAAAAATTGTAATGCAGCTCATTACTGTTTCTGTTCCTCTACCACCCTCCCTTTTATTCCCTGATTGCCAAAAGGGCAGATTTTCAGTGTAATTTTTAATATATTTTTCATGTTTTTTGTTTTACAGGAGTCCAATGTACTGATAGCTGCTAACAGTCAGGGGACAATTAAGGTAAGTTATTTCTTACCCTTCCCGTCTTTAAAGACATGGACCAGTCATTAGTGAATGTCCCAAGAAACAGGTAGGCAAGCAGTCTGCTAAGTCCCAAAGGAAGGAATTTTTAGCAACATACATGGTGAAAGTTAGATAACATCTTTAAAAGAATGTATTGGTTGATCAAGTTAAAATAGCACCCAACATGTTCATGTTTCATCCTGTATGGGTTGCATCAGGGGCACAAACTTAACTGTAAAACATAATTCAAAAATAATAATTGTCAGAAAAACTAGTGTCAGAAAAAACACAGACATTTAACATTCAAAATAATCTATAATAGCACTAAATTTCTACATTCAAAAATTATTAAAGGATTTACAACCATAGAATGGATGAATAATAAAATCATAGTTCTATATGCATAATAAAAATAAATCATAAACATGAAATCATAAAACACATACCCGATTTAGATATCTGAGACCTTTCACTCCTCCTGGGTCAAAGCCCTAGCTCAACAGCCCAGAGATACTAACTGGGTTCCCAAGTATCTTTGTTATAGGACAGAGAAATTCATTAACAGTTTTCAGTAAAGCTGTATAGTTTTCTATATACACAGGCTATGTAATCAAATTATTCTTGCATACTTTCTTAAATACAAATGCACTATCAGGCTTATTTTCGAAAGAGAAGGACGCCCATCTTTTGACACAAATCGGAAGATGGGTGTCCTCACAGGGTCGCCCAAATCGGCATAATCAAAAGCCGATTTTGGGCGTTCTCAACTGCTTTCTGTCACAGGGACGACCAAAGTTCCCGGGGGCGTGTCGGAGGCATAGCAAAGGCAGAACTTGGGCGTGCCTAACACATGGGTGTCCCTGACGTGCATTTGGATGACTTTACCTGGTCCAGTTTTTCTTACAACCAAGGCTCAAAAAGGTGCCCGAACTGACCAGATGACCACCAGAGGTGGTCACTAATCCCCTCCCACCCTTAAAATAGAACTTTAAAAATATTTTGTGCCAGCCTCAAATGTCATACTCAGGTACATCGCAGCAGTATGCAGGTCCCTGGAGCAGTTTTAGTAGGTGCAGTGCACATCGGGCAGGCGGACCCCCCCCACCTGTTACACTTGTGGTAAATGTGAGCCCTCCAAAACCCACCAGAAACCCACTGTACCCACATGTAGGTGCCCCCCTTCACCCTTTAGGGCTATGGTAGTAGTGTACAGTTGTGAGGAGTGGGTTTTGGGGGGCTCAGCATACAAGGTAAGAGAGCTGTGTACCTGAGAGCAATTTCTGAAGTCCACTACAGTGCCCCCTAGGGTGCCCGGTTGGTGTCCTGGCATGTGAGGGGGACCAGTGCACTACGAATGCTGACTCCTCCCATGACCAAAGGGTTTGCATTTGGTTGTTTCTCAGATGGGCATCCTTAGTTTCCATTATCGCCGAGAATCAGAAACGACCATCTCTAGGGACGACCTAAATGTCAAGATTTGGGCGTCCCCGACCGTATTATCGAAACAAGATGGGCGTCCATCTTTCGTTTCGATAATAAGGGGTTTCCTGCCCCTTTGCCGGGACGTCCTGCAAGGATGTCCTCAGGAAAATTTGTTTGCCCCTTTCGATTATGCCCCTGTATGTGTGCCTATCCTGGTAGGCAAGCAATATATACACCACCTCTATTTTCTGCCTTGGTAAAACATCACATATTTGCTAATATGAATTTGGCAAGCCTCTGAGATAGTAATATCCCACATTTATGCCTTATGAGCCAAATTATCTTTATCTTAACTCTAGGAGTGTTTATTTGCCCATATGCAACTTGTAATTTTGCAATTCAGTTCCCTAAACAGTATCCTGGAAATTGGACAACAAATGTGCTGAAATTGGTACAGGGGCTCAAGTAGAGCAGTTTAAGAGTGTTTTGCACATTCTTTATAGGCTGTTTTTTTCTTTATAGGCTGTTTTTTTTTTTATTTTAGCAATTATTAATTAATATTTTAGCAATAATTAATAATTATCCCTACCTTCCTAGTTATCTGGATTACAAGGTATTATTCACATAAATTACTTTGAAACGGGATAAATATGAGGGAAATCATTCAGACTTTTCACAGTGCAGGCAGGCATAAATTTATAGGTCTCTAAAAATTTTTAAGATGGCAGGTCCTGAGTTTTTTCATTGAAGTGAAGAATAATGTTTGCATATAAATATCTTATTTTCATATTCAACAACTACAGGAAGTTCAAAACGTAGTTGTGAAAGATTTAAGTAATTTAAGACGAAAAGCGGAAATAATGGAAAATTTTTCCAGAAGTAACAACCTTCGATTTCTTAATTTTCCTTATTTGAACACTATAGCTCCTAAAGAGATGTTAAAGTTATACTTTAAAGAAACTCTTCAAATAAAGGAAGAGGACATGCCTCCTCTGGCACAAGTATTTTATATTCCATCTAGGAACTTACAACAACTAGAAACCCAACCTTTGGATGTATCAGCTCTATTAGAGCTTTCGGACACTGAACAAGTAACACCTGCTACTTTGATAGTTACGGTAGTTTTATCTCCGGATAAAACTTGGATATTAAGATTATTCTATAAAAATTCGGCAAAACTTTTTAAAGACTTAAAGATCAGCATCTTTCCGGATGTATCAAGGGAAACACAGCTGCGCCGGAAGAAATTTCTACAGAAGAAACAAGAAGTGCTCACTTTGGGGGCAACATTTTTCCTTAAATTCCCTTGCAAATGCTTAGTCACCTACCAAACCGAAAAGTTTGCGTTTTTTGATCCTATTCAACTTGAGACTTTTATAACATCTAAAAGGACAGTTGGAACTAGTTTTCCAACTAGTAATAATGTTCAATAGTAATATAATAACGGCTAGATACGTCTATTCACTCTCTTTAAATGTTAATTGCCTGTTTATTTGCTTCAACTTATTTGTATTTTTGAACTCCCTTATGGTGGACTTGTATTGATTAGAGGAATATTTATGATGAAAATAGATTTTCCTGAATTTTTGTAACCTCTAAATTTCAATTTTTCTTTGAACAAGTTCTTATGCTTGTAAAACTGAAATTTATAAATAAAAAATTTAAAAAAAAAATAAATACCTTATTTTCAGTGATGCCTATTCTGATGCTGTCAGCCTTATGGGTCTATTATCTTTTAAGCAAGTGGTTCAATCACTGAATTTCAAAATGATCAGGGTGAAATCTTATGGAAATTACCCCTCCCCAGACACAGTCGAAGAGTTTGCTTAATATTGTAGATGCTTAAGCACCCACAGAGCTGGCTCCTATGCTGAGTTTAACAGAGAGAGGGAGAACACCCCTACCTAATAACTCTAAGCAGAACAATTTTTATGACCGGGGGAGAGGTGCAAAGAAAACAATTACTGCCCATTTTCCTCCATGCTGTGATGCCATTGGGGGGGAAGGAGGCAAAATGTTGGTCAGTCCATGGCCTTGATGGCTACCCCATTCTGCTGCTTTTTCTTCTAGGAACAGGAAATGTTGTTGAGATTGATCCATTAGCTGCTACTCTGGCTTTAGTATTATAATATCTTAATCCACATCATTATGGTTTCTGGAAATTGGCATTAAGGATAGCAGACATAAAGGGCTAGTTCACCCTGTCAAATGCTTTCTGTCCATCCAGGGTCATCACCAGGCATGATGTATTGTATTTGTCTGCCTATCCGTGATTGATTATATCCTCTGAATATTAAAAATAAACAGTCTGCTTTAGTGAATCCCATGTGGTCTGATTAAGCCTGGTCAGTTGTAGAAAAAATTTTTTTTTTTTAAATTTGATGTTTGAGTCAACAACAGTGCACTTAGAGGCACAATCACATACAGATTCCTAATAAATAATGAAGATTGCCAAGATATTGAAATATCCAACAGTTATTCAGTATCCCAAACAGAAGTCAGTTCTCTTGTTAACATAGCAACATAGTAGATGACAGTAGATAAAGACCTGTACGGTCCATCCAGTCTGCCCAACAAGGTAAACCCCGTTACATATAATATGATACTTCATATGTATACCTGATATTGATTTGTCCATACCATTTACAGGGCACAGAGCATAGAAGTCTGCCCAGCACTGTCCTTGTTCTAAATTTCTAAAGTTGTCAACGCCCCTGAAAAGCTCCACTGCAGCCCATCCAAATCTATTCAGCCACGATCACGGCATAGACCGTAGAACTCTTGCCCAGCACTGGCTTTGCTTCGCAATTAGTGGTGTTGCTATCTAATCTCCACTAAGCTTCTTTGGATCCGTTCCTTCCAGACAGGATTCCTTTGTGTTTATCCTACACATTTTTGAATTCCATTACTGTTTGACTCTCCACCACCACCTGCAGAAGGGCATTCCAGGTACCTACCCACCCTCTCAGTGAAAAAATACTTCCTGACATTATTCCTCATTCTGCCCCCTTTCAACCTCAATTAGTGTCCTCTAGTTTTACCACCTTCCCATATCTGAAAAATGTTTGTCTGCAGATTTATACCTTTCAAAAATTTGAACATCTATATCATATCAGCCTGATTTCTCCTTTCCTCCAGGGTATACATGTTCATGACAGCAAGTCCTCTCCTCGTACGTCTAGCTGTACAAACCCCATATCATTTGTTGCTTTCTGTGATCCACTTCAAATCTTGATACATCCTTCAAACCTGAACACAATACTTACATCACCAATGACTTACAGTATATAAGGGCATCAACACCTCCTTTCTTCTGCTGGTTATACCCCTTTGTATGCAGCCTAGCTTCCTTTGGGCCACAGCCACCGCCTTGTCGCATTGTTTCGTCACCTTGAGATCCTTGGGCACCATCACCCCCAGGTTCCTCTCCTGAGGCAAACTTAACAATCTCTCCCCACCTGTCTGGTACATCTCTTTTGGATTTCTGCACCCCAAGCAGTGGCGTAGCCAGACCTGACATTTTGGGTGGGCCCAGAGCTAATATGGGTGGGCATTATGTATATAGGTATGAGTAGTGTTTCATGGGATATTACAATATAATGCCTTAGAGTGCAGTTGATGAAGGATAAGTAAATAATCTGCCCAACAGTTGTCATGTGTCATCATAAACTGCGTACATACTTCATGGAACACCACCATTTTAAAATTTATTTAAAAAATTTCTATCCTGCACTAACCCACAATTCTAGGCAATTACTAGACAAACAGCACTTAAACTTGACCAGACATAAGTCTACTATAATGGCAAACACCTCAACACACATCACAGTATCCTGCAAAATAATTATAGCAATGGCACATATACAACAAACGTAAATGCCTGATTAAACTGTGTTAAAATCACCTTTTTTAAAACTTTAGATAAAAATGGCAATTGGACACTGGCCTAAAAATATTTGGCAGATCTGTCATAGTCCACAGCTAAGATGTTTCCTCTTACAGTTTTCAGCTGAAAAAAAGTGTATTCAGATTCTGATAGGACCTCAGTAATAGCAATATTGTCAAAATCCATTCCCTGTCAGATTCTTTGTGAAGTAACATTAAATCTTATGAAGCTTCTTAGAGCCTATGTAGAAAACCTTAACACCATCAATTCTGAACACACAAATATCAACAACAGTACCTTTAAAAAAGCAGCAGTGAATATACACAACAGCAATATATGTCCCATTGGAAAAGCCAGACAAGTCAGATTGATATAGGTCCCCACACAAAGCACATGCCAAAACACAGAACAACTCTCACCGATTACAGAATAAAAGATCAAAAATTAGGAATTGTCCCGTAGCCCAGCATCAGCCCCCGAGATGGCAACTTACCAAGTTCCAGGCTGGAAATTTTGGGGCTGTCCTGCATTTCTGCCCACTCCATTCTGTTGCATTATGGGACTCGAAGCACTCAATGGGCACTACAAATCCCACACTGTTTTCGGATATAATACTACTACTACTTATCATTTCTATAGCGCTACAAGGCATACACAGCGCTGCACACCATACACAAAAAAAAGACAGTCCCTGCTCAAAGAGCTTACAATCTAGATATAAGTTCAAAACCAGGACTGCCCCCAAATCTCCAGCCTGGAACTGGATAACTTGGCATCTCTGCAGCCCTGCCCTTGCCTACCCCTTTTCCCATCCTTCCTTGTATCTCAACATCAGTCCTGTCCTTTCCTTCCCCATCCCCCCATAGCTCAGCATCAGCCCTTCTCTACCTACTCCTCATAGTCTGGAAACAGTCCTGCCCTTCCCTCTCTCTTCCCCCATAGTCTAGCATCCCCTCTTCCCTTCCCAATCACCCACCCCCACCCAGAAGACCACCAACAGGAAATATACAGCTTTTCTTTAAACTGAACATTAAGCACCCAGAAGCCCATCACCATTAAATATAAAACAGTTTTTCTTTTCTTTCTTTCTTTTTTTTTTTTTTTACCTGAGGCCAATGCAGAGAAAGTTTCCTGTAGATTTCAGAGAACTCTACAGCCCGGATCAGTGTGTGCAGTGTGCACGTGGTGCAGTGTTGGGGAGAAGGGGGGGAGTAGACTACTGACTCACTCCTGGTGCCTGGGGCTGGAGGATAATGAGTGCCCAGATTTCCCCAGCTGCTAAGTTCAAAGCAGCACTGGTCTCAGACTTCTGACTTCCTGACTTTGCCACAGGTTTGGGTCCTGGGGGTTGACTGAGACCTGAGCTGTGCAGGATCCATGATCGCACAGCAGGGGCAAACAAACATCAGTGAGTCAGTGACAGTGAACACTAAAAAGAATTGCTTGCTATTGCAGCAGCCAACGGAAGCAGAACAGCTGAGCCCATGGAGGTAAGCACCTTAAGAGCACAGCAGGGAGCGAACTAACAAAGACCCCGATGCCCAACTCCAGAGTCCAGAGCAGAGCAAAGTAGCAAACACACACGGCAGTGCAGCAGGAGGGCTGCTACTTTGCTTGCTGAAGGTCTGTTGTAGCGCTGGTAAATTAAAAAAAAACAACACCAGAGCTGCAGGGCTCAGCTCACAAGATTTGTTTCGCTACTTTCTACACATAGCTGACTGAGCTAAGTGATTGGAGCAGCAGCGATGTGATGTGCAAGGCAGCTGGCACCTGATTGGTGATCACTGAGACTGGGTGGGCCTGAGCCAAAAATGGGTGGGCCTGGGCCCATCCAGGCCCACCCGTAGCTACGCCCCTGACCCCAAGTGCATCACTCTGCACTTCTTCGCATTACATTTTAACTGCCAGACCCTTGACCATCTTTCCAACATTTGGAGATCCCTTCTTATGGTTTCTACTCCCTCCATGGTATTCACACTATTGGCTATCTTCATGTCATCCACAAAAAGGGAAACTTTTCCTTCTAACCCTTCAGCAATGTCTCTTACAAATATATTAAACAGAATTGGCCCCAACACTGACCCCTGAAGCACTCCACCACTTGCTTTCCTTTCCTCCCAGTGGATTTCATTTACTACACCCTCTGTCGCCTTTCGGTCAACCAGTTTCCAGTCTAGTTCACCACTTTAGGTCCTAAGTTCAGTCCTCTCAGTTTATTCATCAGTCTTCTGTGAGGGACTGTTTCAAAGGCTTTGCTGAAAGCGCATGTCCTTCCTCCTGTTCTTTGGTCACCCAGTCAAAGAAATCAATCAGATTAGTTTAGCAGGATTTTCCTTTGGTAAAGCCATGTTGCCTTGGATCCTGCAACCCGTTGGATTCTAGAAAGTCAACTATCCTAAGTTACTTCAGCAGCAACTCCATTATTTTCCTACCACCGACGTGAGGCTTACTGGCCTGTAGTTTCCCACTTCTCTATCTCCAATTTTGTGAAGAGGGACAACATCAGCTCGTCTCCAATCCCATAGAACCTCTCCCGTCTCTAAAATCTCTATTGAAAAATCCTTAAGAGGTCCCGCCAGGACTTCTCTGAGCTCCTTCAGTACCCTGGGATGAATCTCTTCGTGCCCTATAGCTTTGTCTATTTTCAGATTTTCAAACTGTTTATAAACACTTTCTTCCATTAACAGTGCAGTATCCACTCCATTCCCAGATATTCCTTTGGCAACAGACTGTGGTCCTTCTCCAGGATTTTCATCCATGAACATCAGAGAGAAGTATTTGTTTAGCACATTCACTTTATCCTCATTACTCTCCACAAAGCTGCCTGCATCCTTCAGTCTTACAATTCCATTCCTATCTTTTCTCCTTTCCCCAATATATCTGAAAAAGGTCTCATTACCTCTCTTTACATCTGAATGTACTTGAATGTAACTCACCTTGAGCTATTACTGAAAAAGGTGTGAGCAAAATATACATAAATCTTCAGCCATTTTTTTCTTTCACCTGCGCTTTTGCTAGCCATATTTCCCTCTTCACTTCTTTGAGTTTAATCTGGTAATCTTTTCCGTGATCCTCTCATTGCATTTTTCTGTATTTCTTGAACAGAGCCTCTTTTGCCCTTTTTGTTCAGCCACTTGTTTGGAGAACCATATAGGCTTCCTATTTCCTTGTTTTTGTTTACTTTCGTTGTGTAAAGATCAGTTACCATATTTATAGCAGTTTTCAGCTTGTACCACTGCGCTTCCACTTCTGCCATGCCTACCCTCGCCATCAGCTCCCTTCTTCAGGTATTTTCCCATTTTACCAAAATCATTATGCCTGAAATCCAGTACTTTTGAGTTTTATGTGTCCACACTCTGCTTTTGCTCTTATATCAAACCACATCGTGTGATGATCACTATTACCTAGATGGGCACCCACTCACTGGAAACACTTCCTCCATTTGTGAACACAAGATCCAGCATTGACCCTTCCCTCATGGGTTCCATCACCATTTGTCTGAGTAAGGCACTTTTCATAGGCATCCACGATCTCTCTGCTACTTTCAGATTCTGCCGACAGGACATTCCAATCCACATCAGGCAAGTTGAAATCTCACAACAATAGCACCTTCCCTTTTATACCAATCTTCTGTCAGATCCTTGTCCAGCTTTTACATTTGTGCCAGAGATCTGTAGTTAGCACCTGTGTGGCTACAGGTTCAATCTTCTCTTTCCAGGAGGAGCCATATAGCCTCTTCCTTTACCCAGGTTCCCCCGCATTTCAGCTGCTCTGATATTGTTTTACACATACAACGCCACACCTCCACCTCTTCGACCCTCTCTGTCCGTCCTAAAAAGATTATATGCTGGTATGTTCGCATTCCATTCATGGGAATCATTGAACCATGTCTCTGTAATAACAATATCCAAATATTCCTCAAACATCAGATCTTGTAAATCTTGAAGCTTTTTACTTAGTCTGAGCATTTCTGCTCATTGCTTTCCATGTTCTATGTTAGTTTGGATGATTTTCTTTACTTACATGACTTTTGCCTCTGCCATCATGTTTTTTCCTGGGGTGACTTTCTAAGTTCCCTTATTTCCTTTTGTCACTCCCACCTTCTAGTTTAAATGTCTAGAAACATAATGTCTGAATTTGTCCCCAAGGATCCTTTTTCCTGTCACAGAAAGATGTAGCCCATTATTACAGTACAGCCTGTTATTTTTCCATGTACTACCCCATTCTCCTATGTATCTAAAACATTCCTCTTTACACCAAGCTTTGAGCCACTTACTGAATTTCTCTGTTTTATTTAGTCTTTCCTCTCCCTTCCCTTCCCACATGTAGGATATTTCAGAAAAAGCTGCAATCCAAGCCAAAGACGAGTCCCTCCCCAAGCCTCTGGAACACTCTTTGTGCTCTAAGGGGCCCTTTTACTAAGCCGTGTAAACGTTTATGCATGTCCAACGCGCACCTAAATGGAGTTATTGCCCGACTACCACGTGGCTCTTGCAGTAGTTTCATTTTTGGCGCGTGTCCAATACATGCGCCTGAAAAATATTTTTTTTATTTTTGGGCACGCGTGACAGACACGCACCAAGTGGCATTTGGCACGTGTAGGTTATTACCACCCGGTTACCGTGTGAGTCTCTACCGCTAAGTCAATGGCTGGTGGTGAGGTCTCAGACCTAAAATGGACAACGCACATCCATTTTCAGGAAAAAAAAGGCGCGCTAAAAAATGGATTGGTGCGCGACCAAAACCCGCAACTACACTACCGCAAGCCATTTTTCAGCGCACCTATGTAAAAGGACCCTTAAACTTGCTATTGATGGCCAGGTCATTTGTCTTCAAATGGATTACATCATCCAAGTATTAGAATCCTTACTCTTGTCTCTGATCACGTTCAGTATTTGGTTGGTATTTCTAGTGGCTGAGGATCCAGGAATAAATCTATACCAACTAGAAAAAAATCCCAAGGGAGAAACAAAATTGATCAACTACTGGAAAAAGTCAATCCCAAATACTGGAAATTTGGTAATGTGACAAAGGATACAAGATAAATATATAAATTATGTGAGAGAGTTCAAAGGAGAGCTCAGTATAGGCTGCACCTGTAGCCGAGCACAACTTCAGTGAGTCAGGCCGCCAGAAAGCAGCTCACTTGAAAGCTCTATACATCATAAGTTGCTCTCCTACAAGAACTCGCAAATGAAGCTGTGATTAGAAAAGTGCAGAAACCCAAAATTGGTGAAGTTTAAACTAAACACTTGAAAAATTGAGTTCTCTGTCAACATTTTACATCACCAAAGTCCACAAGATGGAAAAAAAAGGGTGAACTTCTTCATAAGCTTGTATATTGAGTGAGGTTAATATATTGAACCTCATTAACTCTAAGCAACACTGGAAGTGAAGAAACAAACACGAGCACACTTATCTGAACTTCGTCTCTCATACACCGTGAGTTTCAAACGTCCTACAGAAATTTCCATTTCAAAAGGTCTTCCAGTTTGTGGAATAAAGATATCCTCCATCTTCAGGACTAAGAATTTTCGGGTTTGCACTGATTTGTCATTGTTTGGGGGATATCTCTTGGATTGTGTTACATTCCTTGCCTCTGGTTCCACATCAGTGCTTCTTTTCTGAGCATCATAATTCTCCAGTGCAGCAAAGGAATTATATAAAGACAAAAGTTGGGAGAGTGAATGCCTGTGTGTCACAAGTCGTAATCTACCAGAGCCTACTATTATTCATTTATTCCTCTGTTGCTTTATTCTCTGTGGCAGTGTTGGTGGTAAATTGGCTGGGAATTGGGTAATCCTGGATGCTTTCTAAGATATAACCAATTCCTTCTTAAGGTTGTTGATTTCATCTTTCTTATCTGATATTTGGAGACATAAGTACATACGTATTGCCATACTGGGACAGGCCAAAGGTCCATCAAGCCCAGCATCCTGTTTCCAACAGTGGCCAATCCAGGTCACAAATACCTGGCAAGATCCCAAAAATGTTCAATACATTTTATGCTGCTTATCCCAGAAATAAGCAGTGGATTTTCCCCAAGTGAATTTAATAATGGTCTATAGACTTTTCCTTTTAAGAAGCCATCCAGATCTTTTTTAAACCCTGCTAAGCTAACCACCTTTACCACATTCTCTGGCAATGAATTCCGGAGTTTAATTACACGAGTGAAGAATAATTTTCTCCGATTCATAATAAATTTACTACTTTGTGGCTTCATCGCATGCCCTCAAGTCCTAGTATTTTTTGGAAAGAGTAAGCAAACGATTCACGTCTACCTGTTCCACTCCACTCATTATTTTATAGACTTCTATCATATCTCCCCTCAGCCATCTTTTCTCCAAACTGAAGAGCCCTAGACGCTTTAGCCTTTCATCATAGGGAAGTTGCCACATCCCCTTTATCATTTTCGTCGCCCTTCTCTGTACCTTTTCTCATTTCGCTATGTCTTTTTTGAGATTCTGTGGCCAGATGGGGCAAGCTGTAAGGTTCCAGATGGTTTGCCTTAGGACTAAAATACAACATGTATTGCATTAAGTGTTGCCATGCTGGGACAGACTGAAGGTCCATCAAGCCCAGTATCCTATTTCCAGCAGTGGCCAATCCAGGTCACAAGTATCTGACAAGATCCCAAAATAGTATAATATATTTTTTGCTGCTTTATCCTAGAAATAAGCAGTGGATTTTCAAGTCCATCTTAATAATGCTTATGGACTTTTCTTTTAGGAAGATATCCAAACTTCTTTAAAACCCTGCTAAGCTAATTGCATTTACCACATTCTCTGGCAACAAATTCCATTGTTTAATTACACATTGCGTGAAGAAATATTTTCTCCAATTTGTTTTAAATTTACTACTTTGTAGCGTCATTGCGTGCCCCCTAGTCCTAGTATTTTTGGAAAGAGTAAACAAGGGTTTCACGTCTACCCGTTCCACTCCACTCATTATTTTATATATCTCTATCATATCTCCCCTCAGCCATCTTCTGTCCAAGCTGAAGAGCCCTAGTCACTTCAGCCTTTCTTCATAGGGAAGTCATCCCATCCCCTTTATCATTTTCTTCACCCTTCGTACCTTTTCTAATTTCATTATGTATCTTTTTTGAGATGTGGTGACAAATTGCACACAGTATTCAAAGTATGGTCACACCATGGAGTGATAAAGGCATTATAACATTTTCATTTTTGTTTTCCATTCCTTTCCTAATAATACCTAACATTCTATTTACTTTCTTCACCACCACTATACACTGAGCAGAGGGTTTCAATGTATTATCAACGATGATCCTTTTCCTGGTCGGTGGCTCTTAATGTGTAGCCTTGCATCACATAGCTATAGTTACTACTACTACTACTTATCATTTCTATAGCGTTACTAGACGTACGCAGCGCTGTACACTTGAACATGAAGAGACAGTCCCTGCTCGACAGAGCTTACAATCTAATTAGGACAGACAAATAGGACAAACAAGGGAATATTAAAGTGAGGATGATAAAATAAGGGTTCTGAACAAGTGAGCAAGGGTTAGGAGTTAAAAGCAGCATCAAAAAGGTGGGCTTTTAGCTTAGATTTGAAGACGGAGCTTGACGTACCGGCTCAGGTTCTATTCCAGGCATAAGGTGCAGCAAGATGAACGGAGTCTGGAGTTAGCAGTGGAGGAGAAGGGTGCAGATAAGAGAGATTTACCCAGTGAACGGCGTTCCCGGGGAGGAATGTAGGGAGAGATGAGAGTGGAGAGGTACTGAGGAGCTGCAGAGTGAATGCACTTAGTCAATAAGAGGAGTTTGAACTGTATGTGGAAACGGATAGGAAGCCAGTGAAGTGACTTGAGGAGAGGGCTAATATGAGCATAATGACACTGGCAGAATATTAGTTGTGCAGCAGAATTTTGAACAGATTGAAGAGGAGAGAGATGGCTAAGTGGTCCTGTGAGAAGCAAGTTGCAATAGTCTAAGCGAGAGGTGATAAGAGTGTGGATGAGGGTTCTGGTAGTGTGCTCAGAAAGGAAAGGGTGAATTTTGGTGATATTATAGAGAAAGAAACAACAGGTTTTAGCAGTCTGAATATGTGCAGAGAAGGAGAGGGAGGAGTTGAAGATGACACCAAGGTTACGAGCTGATGAGACAGGAAGGATGAGAGTGTTATCCAGAGAAATAGAGAATGGGGGAGGAGGAGAGGTTGATTTAGGGGGAAAGATAAGAAGCTCAGTCTTGGTCATGTTTAGTTTCAGATGGCGCTGAGACATCCAGGCAGCAATGTCAGACAGGCAGGCTGATACTTTGGCCTGTATTTCGGCTGAGATTTCTGGTGTGGAGAGGTAGATCTGGGAGTCATCAGAGTAAAGATGATACTGAAAACCATGGGATGAGATCAGAGTACCAAGGGAAGAAGTATAGATGTAGAAAAGAAGAGGTCCCAGGACAGATCCCTGAGGTACACCAACTGACAGTGGGATAGAAGTAGAAGAGGATCCACTAGAGTATACACTAAAGGTACGCTGGGAGAGATAAGAAGAAAACCAGAAAAGAACAGAGCCCTGAAATCCAAGTTCAGGTTCCTTTTTCCCCACATGCATCACTTCGCGCTTGATCACATTAAATGTCATCAGTCATTTGGATGCGCAGTCTTGTAAGGTCCTCTTGCAATTTTTCACAATCCTTGCAATTTATCAACTTTGAATAACTGTGTTGTCAGCAAATGTTATTACTTCGTTATTCCCTTAACATTTATAAATATGTTAAAAAGCAGCGGACCCAGCGAGACTCCTGCGGAACCCCATTATCATCCCTTCTCCATTGAGAATACTGACCATTTAACCCTACTGTCTGTTTTCTATTCTTTAACCAGTTTTTAATCCACAATAGGATATTACCTTCTATTCCATGGCTCTATAATTTCCTCAAGAGTCTTTCGTGAGGTACTTTGTCAAATGCCTTCTGAAAATCCAGATACACAATATCAACCAGCTCACCTTTATCCACATGTTTGTTAATCCCTTCAAAGAAATGTAGTAGATTGGTGAGGCAAGATTTCCCTTGACTAAATCCATGTTGCCTTTGTCTTATTAATCCATGCTTATGTATATGCTCTGTAATTTTGTTCTTTATAATAGTCCCTACCATTTTGCCTGGCACCGACGTCAGGCTCACCATCTGTAATTTCCTGAATCACCTCTGTAACCCTTTTTAAAAATCAGTGTTACATTGCCACCATCCAGTCTTCCTGTACCATGTTTGAATGAAGGTCATGTTGATGTGTTTCACAAATATGAAAAGGTGAACTATTAAGGGATATGAATGAGTAGGATTGACTGTTATTGGGTTTAATGAAGATACTTGGCTCTTGAGTTACCTATATAGGGAGAGTGAACCCAGGGGTGGGTGGGTGGGTAGGGAGGGACTGTAAAGCCAGGAAGAAGACAGATTTAGAAACTTTTCATTGACCAGAACCTCTGCAAGTGAAAAAGAAATGGAGGGGATTTTTTTTTCTTTATAGGATAGAGGGAAGTAAAGCCAGAAGATTATCAGATATTAAGAGAATGACACACACAAGTAAGAGCAGATTCAGATTGTAGTTTGGTTTGATTCAGAGATTTGAAAATTCAATGCGTAGCTCTCTGGCAGCACTCCAAAGCAAAACTGTTGTTTTTTCAGGATTTGCCAAGTCTCTACTGAGCTGCCGCGCACTTTAAAAGCACACAGACTATTGGTCATCAGATACAATGGAACCAAATTGATTATATTAAAATAACAGGCAAACTGCAGTAGTTCTGATAATAAAGCACCCTTAAAACAATTTCAGCATATAATATAAAGACACAATGCAAGGAAGCAATTATAAGTTATAAGTAGTAAGTCAGGGTGAAGACAGATTTAGAAACTTTTCAGAGGCCAGAACCTGTGCAAGTGAAAAGAAAAGGAGGTTTTTTTTTCTTTATAAGATAGATAGTGGTAAAGTCAGCAGATTATCGAAGAGATATTAGAGAAGGACACACAAGTAAAAGCAGATTAGAATCTCTGAATCAAACCAAATTTATAATCTGAAAATTCAGTGCTTAGCACTGTGGCAGCACTCCAAAGCAAAAAGATACAAAGATACTCTGAAAAATAAAAGTATATCCCAAGAACTGCTTTGTAATTTTCCCCTTTTTTGGCACCACCACATCCAGCATAAGTTTGAATTATGGAGCCAGGTGCAAATTATATGAGGTGTCCCCTTTTCTCACAAAGCATCGATTTCCTATCCATTGCTTTCAATCTGACCACCCCATTCAATATTAAGCACGTCCAAGTCATCGCTGCTGTGCAAAACCATTCATAATCACTTTTCCCCCCTACACACTGCCCTTGCAGCTGCAAAGATCTGTAGTTCATTTTCATTCAGTGCCAGATAGATCCTTCCAATATAACCCTTTTGTTTATGCAGTAATTAACATAGTTCTCCATCAAGGTATGAACTCTGACCAAATCACCACAAACAGCAATACTTCTTAACTGAAAGGATTCAAATAAAAAGAAAATGTCCATTTCAGCCTGACTACTAAAAAAGAACGTCCATGTACAGAAAGACCCAGCCATAAACATCTATGAGGTTTACCAGTCTGTGTACTAAGGAAGGCCAAACCTTATACAAATCCTTACTGGCCAAGACAGGTGTAAACTGAGTAATGCCTTCCTTCCTCCTCCTAAAGCTGACCCCCTTCCATGGCCTAGTAGCCACATCCAACCACATTTTGACACCACACTAAAAAGTCTTGGATTACACCTCGAAGCCTATGCAACCTTTGTCCTTCTGTCTCAGTTAAAAAAAGTGCTAGCCTACAGAAAGGGAGGTCTACTGCACCAAGACAACAAAAGGCTGCCATAGAATTTAAGTTGCAGAAATTAGAACAAGTAGTTCTCCTCAGTTCTCTTCAGCCTTTGCGGATTTTTCAAGCTAATCTCAGTCTCTTGTTTGATTATAAAAGCCGTGTTTGAATTTTAATGAGAGTATAGAAAAAGCACAGCAAATAGATTGAAGACCCCAGGGAGTCAGTTCATCCAAAGGACATTTCCTCTACTGAGACAACTAGCATAAAGCTGCTATCATTCATTAAAGCATCCCAATACAGATGTTGAAATAAAGGCAAAAGTAGCCCAGATGACTTTAAGTAAAGAACAGAAACAGTTGAATGATGTCAAAATTATCCCTCTCACCAGCTAGGCAGGTTGTAAGTGTAAATAAAAATCATATTTTGAAATTTCTGCACATGGTAGAAGTCTAAAGCTTAACTCGTTATCTGTAGCAGGGCCCGTCTTATTCCTATGGGCCCTGCTGCAGATAACTCAAGCTAAGCTTTAGTAAAAGACCCCCTCAGATAGGACTGAATGAAGAGATAGACATAATTAGTATCTGATACTTGAAGAATGAGGATAACTAATGGAACACTGGTACCATGTACTGGTACTTATGGCCCCTTTACACATTCTCTTCCTTGCCCTGTCCCTTCCTAATCTTTTTCCCCTCCCCCTACCGCTGTCTACCACTGGAACTCACTCCCCACCCATGTCCTCTCCCATCTTGCTCACTACTGCAATACCCTACTCACCCCCGTCCCTCACCATCTCTCCTGTCCCCCTCCTCCTTCCTAGCTCTCAACCTTCAACACTTCCTTCCTGCCATTAACCCATCCCCATTCCTCCTAAGCGCATCCCGTCTTCGTCGCCTTCATCGCCCTACCTCCCCCGCCCTCCTCCGCACTCTCTTGCTCCTCCTCCTGCTATCCGCAGGAGACATCAATCCCAATCCAGGTCCCCCACACCTGTCCTCGTCCTATCCATGCAAACGTTTCCGGGATGTCTCCAATCTCATATCTATTCCCCTCCTCCCCCCCTCTTTCCTCCCCTTCTCATGTGCACTGTGGAATGCCCACTCGGTCTGCAACAACCTTCTCTTCACCCACGATCTCTTCATCTCTCATTCCCTTCACCTGCTTGCCCTAACTGAAACCTGGCTCTCCCCTGATGACTCTGCCTCAGTTGCGGCTGTTCTCTTCTCCCACACTCCCCGCCTAGTTGGCCGCGGAGGAGGCGTCGGGTTACTATTCTCGCCCTCCTGTAGTTTCTAACCCCTCCTCCTACCACAGTCTCACTGCTTCTCATCCTTTGAAGTCCACTCCATCCACTCCATCCACTCAGAGTGGCAGTCATTTACCGCCCCCCTGATAAATCCCTCTCTTCCTTCCTCACCGACTTTGATGCCTGGCTTTCTGTTTTTCTTGAACCCTCATCTCCATCCCTCATTCTCGGAGACTTTAACATACACGTTGATGACCCGTCCAACTCTCACGCTTCTCAGTTCCTCACTCTAACATCCTCCTTCAACCTCCAGCTGTGTTCCACCACCCCTACTCACCGTGATGGCCATTGCCTTGACCTCGTCCTCTCCTCTTCCGGCTCACCCTCCAATTTCCACGCCTCAGCTCATCCTCTCTCTGATCATCACCTGATCACCTTCACACTTCTTCATCCTCCCCCTCAGCCCCGCCCAACATTAATCACTACTTCCAGGAATCTCCAGGCTATTGACCCTCCCACCTTATCATCTAGTATTTCTAATCTCCTCCTCTCCATCATGTCCTCTGAGTCTGTCGACGAGGCTGTCTCCGTTTACAATGCCACTCTCTCCTCTGCTCTGGACACCCTTGCACCATCCACCTCCCGTCCCACAAGGTGTACTAATCCCCAGCCTGGCTGACCCCTTGCATCCGTTACCTTCGTTCTTGCGCCCGATCTGCTGAACGCCTCTGGAGGAAATCTCGCACCCATTCAGATTTCCTTCACTACAAATTCATGCTATCCTCCTTCCAGTCCTCACTATTCCTTGCCAAACAGGACTATTACACCCAATTGACTAATTCTCTCAGCTCTAACCCTCGTCGTCTCTTCGCCACCCTTAACTCCCTCCTCAAAGTGCCCTCCGCTCCACCCCCCCCCCCCCCCCCCCCCCCCCCCCCGCTCTCTTTTCAATCACTGGCTGACTACTTCCGCGACAAGATGCAAAAGATCAACCTTGAGTTCACTACCAAGCCACCACCTCCTCTTCACCCTTCAACCCTCTCCCTCAACCAACCAACCAACCCAGACCTCCTTCTCCTCCTTTCCTGATATCTCCGAGGAGGAAACCGCCCGCCTTCTTTCCTCCTCAAAATGCACCACTTGTTCCTCTGATCACTTCCCCACCAACTTACTTAACACCATCTCTCCTACTATCACCCCCTCCATCTGTCATATCCTCAACCTCTCTCTCTCCAATGCAACTGTCCCCGACACCTTCAAGCATGCCGTAGTCATGCCACTCCTCAAAAAACCATCACTAAGACCCTACCTGTCCCTCCAACTACCACCCCATCTCCCTCCTACCCTTCCTCTCCAAGATACTTGAGCGCGCAGTCCACAGCCGCTGCCTTGATTTTCTCTCCTCTCATGCCATCCTCGATCCGCTTCAATCCGGTTTTCGCCCTCTTCACTCAACAGAAACAGCACACTCTAAAGTCTGTAATGACCTGTTCCTTGCCAATTCCAGAGGCCGCTACTCCATCCTCATCCTCCTCGATCTATCCGCCGCTTTTGACACTGTCAATCATGACTTCTTGCCACACTGTCCTCATTTTGGTTCCAGGGCTCTGTCCTCTCCTGGTTCTCCTCCTATCTCTCCCACCGCACCTTCAAAGTTCACTCTCATGGATCTTCCTCCACCCCCATCCCCTTATCTGTTGGTGTTCCCCAGAGATCTGTCCTTGGACCCCTTCTCTTCTCAATCTACACCTCTTCCCTGGGCTCCCTGATCTCATCTCATGGTTTCCAGTATCATCTCTATGCTGATGACACCCAACTGTATCTCTCCACACCAGACATCACCACGGAGACCCAGGCAAAGGTATCGGCCTGCTTATCCGACATTGCTGCCTGGATGTCCAACCGCCACCTGAAACTGAACATGTCCAAGACCGAGCTTATCGTCTTTCCACCAAAACCTACTTCTCCTCTTCCTCCACTTTCTATCTCAGTTGATAACACCCTCATCCTCCCTGTCTCATCTGCCCGCAACCTCGGAGTCATCTTTGACTCCTCTTTCTCCTTCTCTGCGCATATCCAGCAGATAGCCAAGACCTGTCGCTTCTTCCTCTTTAACATCAGCAAATTTCGCCCTTTCCTCTCTGAACACACCACCCGAACTCTCGTCCATGCTCTCATTACCTCTCGCCTGGACTACTGCAACTTACTCCTCACCGGCCTCCCACTTAGCCATCTATCCCCCCTTCAGTCTGTTCAGAACTCTGCTGCACGTCTCATATTCCGCCAGAGCCGATATACTCATATCACCCCTCTCCTCAGGTCACTTCACTGGCTTCCGATCAGATACCGCATTCAATTCAAGCTTCTCCTTCTTACAAATGCACTCAGTCTGCTGCCCCTCACTATCTTTCTACCCTCATCTCCCCTTACGTTCCCGCCCGTAACCTCCGTTCACAGGATAAATCCCTCCTCTCAGTACCCTTCTCCACCACCGCCAACTCCAGGCTCCGCTCATTCTGCCTCGCCTCACCCTATGCTTGGAACAACCTTCCTGAGCCCTTACGCCAAGCCCCCTCCCTGCCCGTCTTCAAGTCTTTGCTTAAAGCCCACCTCTTCAATGCTGCGTTCGGCACCTAACCCTTACCGTTCAGTGAATCCAGACTGCCCCAATTTGACTGCCCCTATCGGACCGACCGTTCACTTGTCTATTAGATTGTGAGCTCTTTGAGCAGGGACTGTCTCTCTTTGTTAAATTGTACAGCACTGCGTAACCCTAGTAGCGCTCTAGAAATGTTAAGTAGTAGTAGTACCATGGCACAAATTATATTACAATGATAGTGTGAATCAAGTTGGTGAAGGGGTAAACTGCATGTTAAAGATGGCATTAAGTAGGATAAAGGCTCTGCATAAAGCAGAATGCACTTTGGAACCTTTATGAATAGAAACTTCATCTCTGATGGGGAAAAGAATAACAGTAGGAGGAGACTGTCGTCTGCCTGATCAGATGATGAAATGTTAATTAATTTATTTGTTGCATTTGTATCCCACATTTTCCCACCTCTTTGCAGGCTCAATGTGGATTACATGGTACCGTAAAGGCGTTCGCCCAGTCCGGTAGGAACAAATACAGTGTGATGTATGGTAGGATAAGGTTCATGTGTTATAGACACATTTGGGAATCGTAAGATAAGGTTCAAATGTTAGACACATTTGGAAACATAGGGATGAAGAGTTATGTTATGTCCATTCCGAGCTTTGGTTTCGTTGTGTAGCAGGATCCTGACATTTAAGTTGGGTCCGTAGGGTATGCCTTTTTGAATAGATTGGTTTTTAGTGATCTCCGGAAGTCTAGGTGGTCATAAGTTGTTTTTACGGCTTTTGGTAGTGCGTTCCACAGTTGTGTACTTATGTAGGAGAAGTTGGCTGCATATGTTGATTTGTATTTAAGTCCTTTACAGCTCAGTTAATGGAAGTTTAAGTATGTTCTTGCTAATCTGATTGTATTTCTGGTTGGTAGGTCTATGAGATCTGTCATGTATTCCGGGGCCTTGCTGTAGATAATTTTATGAACCATGATGCAGATTTTGAAGGCTAGACATTCTTTAATTGGGAGCCAATGCAGTTTTTCTCGGAGGGGTTTGGCGCTTATAAATGGAAATTAGCATAGATAACTCATTATTGTGTTAAATTTATTTCAATTACCCCCATATTGACTGGCTTGGCTGTCAAATGAAATAGTACTGTAGTGAGATGTGGCTATCGACCCCATATCTTTTTAATGTCTTTATAAGAACTGTGATTTTAGATATTTCAGAGTATGAGGTTAAATAATTCCTTTTGCTGATGAGATCTAGTTAATATGTTGAACTGGTCATTACTGACCTAGAGCTGCAAAAGTTAAATGATTGTTTAAATGAATCCTTGAGGTGAATGACTTTGAACAGGCTGAAGAAGAACTCGCATAAGACTGAAATACAGTTGGTATAGAAGAATGGTTTGCTATTTCTGGGACCAGCCATAACGTTTAAGAGTGATATTAGATTGTAGGCTGACTATGGAAAATCATATTGCTATAGTTAGATGTAATAGGTATTTTTATTTAAGGCATCTTCAGCTCATTTGCCCTTTGTTTGATCAGTGGGTTTTTGTATCAGTTCTATCTATACCCAGTATCAATAGTTTAGCTGGATTATTGTTGTAACCTTTTTGCTTTATCTAAAAAGTGGATAAGGACATTACAGGTAATTCAAAATGCATCCTACCCATTTGTTGATCAGGGCTTGGAGGGAACACATTTCATCAGTGCTAACAGAATTACATTGATTCCTGTGGCTCTCTATATTTGCTTTAAGGCCCTTGTGCTAGCTTTTGAATGCTTCAGAACTGGGGTCCACAACATGTTGGCGAGAAATGGAGAGTTTACAAACCTGCTGATTTACTATGTTCCCAGTCCATTCTTCTACAGGAGCTTCCAGTTGCAAAAGATCAGAATTGTCAGCTGAATCAAAAGCACTTGATTTTTGTATTCCATATCAGTGGAGTAGATAGCAGTGGAAATTTGAGAAATGGGATCAGTTTTTTTTAGACAGTTCTTAATTAAAAGCTTGAGGCCCGATATTCAGCCAGCGTCGATCAGTGTTTTTGTGACTTCTGCTGGCTTTAACCTCAGATATTCAATGCTGGGCCATGTCATAAGTACATAAGTAATGCCACACTGGGAAAAGACCAAGAGTCCATCAAGCCCAGCATCCTGTCCATGACAGCGGCCAAGGGCACATGGCAAGCTTCCCAAACATACAAACATTCTATACATGTAATTCCTGGAATTCTGGATTTTTCCCAAGTCCATTTAGTAGTGGTTTATGGACTTGTCCTTTAGGAAACTGTCTAACCCATTTTTAAACTCTGCCAAGCTAACCGCCTTCACCACGTTCTCCGGCAACAAATTCCAGAGTTTAATTACGCGTTGGGTGGTGAAAATTTTTCTCCGATTTGTTTTAAATTTACTACAATGTAGTTTCATCGCATGCCCCCTAGTCCTAGTATTTTTGGAAAGCGTGAACAGACACTTCACATCCACCTGTTCCATTCCAATCATTATTTTATATACCTCTATCATGTCTCCCCTCAGCCGTCTCTTCTCCAAGCTGAAAAGCCCTAGCCTCCTTAGTCTTTCTTCATAGGGAAGTCGTCCTATCCCTGCTATCATTTTAGTCACCCATCGCTGTACCTTTTCCAATTCTGCTATATCTTTCTTGAGATGCGGTGACCAGAATTGAACACAATACTCAAGGTGCAGTCGCACCATGGAGCGATACAACGGCATTATAACACCCTCACACCTGTTTTCCATACCTTTCCTAATAATACCCAACATTCTATTCGCTTTCTTAGCTGCAGCAGCATACTGAGCAGAAGGTTTCAGTGTATTATCGGCGACGACACCCAGATCCCTTTCTTGGTACGTAACTCCTAACGTAGAACCTTGCATGACGTAGCTATAATTTGGGTTCTTTTTTCCCCACATGCATCACCTTGCACTTGCTCACATTGCACTAATAATGAATTTCCAGGTTTGTGGAGTCTGCTAGCGCATAGTAATATTCAGCACTATGGAGCACTGCATAAAGTTACTTTTATGCAGTTAGCCTGGCTGGATATATGTTGAATGTTGCCATTTAACTGGCCAAGTGCCGACTCAGCTCCGGAGCAACCCTAGTCTTAGTGAATGCCTTCCTTCAGTCTGTGTACATGTATACTAAACTTGTGTCTAGACTCTTGTTACTTTGTTTACTGAGTGCTACAATTACCTTTTTCTGTGTATCCTGAAGTGACTGTATAATAAGAATGTGCACAGGTTCGTCCCTACTTTAACAATAAGAATATAATATTGCCAACTAGGTTAGAACAAAGTCCATCTAGCCCAGTGTCCCGTTTCTAACAGTGGCCAATCCAGGTCACAAATACCTGGTAGAATCCAAAAAAGTAGCAAGACTTCATGCTATTTAGCCCAGGGATAAGCAGGACTTTACTCCAGGAATATATCCAAACCTTTTTTAACCCTGCTATGCTAATTGCTTTTGATAGATGGATGGATATTTATATACTAATTGCTTTTACCATATCCTATGGCAATGAGTTCTAGAATTTAACTATGTATTAAGTGAAAAAATATTTTTGCCTATATGTATTAAATATATTGCTATGTAACTGTATGCCAGGTCCCCTTCGGTCCACTCATTAGTTTGTAGATCTCTTGTCATATCTCCACTCAGCCATCTCTTCTCCAAGCTGAAGAGCCCTAACCTCTTTAGCCTTTCAAGTTCAACTTTATTTGCTATATTGCTAATATGTACAAAGATATTGAAGCAGTTTACAATTTTTAAAAGAGATTAAAAGAGGTGATTGGAGGAAAGGAGCCATTAGATAAAATGTAAGAGGTAATGAAAGGATGAGGGGATGGAGTATTGCAGTCTGTTAAGGGGAATCATAGGGTGGGTAACATAATAGCAGAAAGCACTGTAAGAGTAAGATATACGGAGAGGATCCAGGTTGCAGAAAAGCTTGAGACAATAAGGGCAGCTTAATGCCCTTGAATGCTTTTACGAGAATTCTTCATATGAGAGTCACTCAATCCCCATAATCATTTTGGTCACCCTTCTTGGTACTTTTCTAATTCCACTATACCATTTTTGAGATGCAATGACTAGAATTGCAAGCAATACTCAAGGTATGGTCACATCGTGGAGCAAAGTAGAGGCACTATGATATACTTGGTTGCTCTTTTTTGCTCTGTAGAATGTCTTAATAAAAATATAAGAACATAAGCGTTGCCATATTGAGACAGACAGAAGGTCCATCAAGCCCTGTTTCCAAGGGTGGCCATTGCAGGTGAAATTACCTGGCCTTGTCCCATAATATGAAAAATTGTAATAATTGTGATACCAGTCCCCCCCCCCCCCCCCCCCCAAAAAAAAAAAAAAAAGAAATGCTGCTCAGAAAAATGGAACTTTCTGATCAAAGCCAAGTAACAGGATGGTATTTGACATTGAGAATGCCAAAGAAAACATTTAGTCCAGGACTTCCGGTGGAGCCGAAAAACAACATGGCTGCCGTGAGCCGAGCTCCGTAAGGCCCCCGACCGAGGCCCCCAGGTCCGCGGAAGCAGGACCACCTCCCGAAGAGAACATCGGCGGAAGTCAGCGGGAACGCGAGGCAGCAAGTGGCGATCTTTAAAAAGCTCCGACGGAGCAGAAAGAGTGACCGCATCGTGGCGAACTCCAAGATGGCGGCCGCTGCCGGGACGAGCCGCACAGGGAGAGAGCATTGAGAAGGAGGTAGGCGGAGAGCAGCAATAGTGAGCTTCTGCGGTGGCCCTAACATAGGGTGAAACAAGGAGCGGAGGCAGGAGCAGCGAAGGCCGGAGAGAAAGGGAGCAAGATCCCCAAGTACGCTGCCCCCCCCCCCCCCCCCCCCCCCCCGTCGTGGTGGAGCAAGCCCACAGTAGCAGGGGAACCCTGCAGAAGACAGGAGGAGAAGGGATCGAGCTGTGGAGCAAGAGAGCAGGAGGAGAGGGGGGGAGAACGCTGTTCTGACCCACAGGGCACTGGGGGAGAAGGAGAACTGAAGTGAAAAGAGGAATTAAAGCTGCCGGGGGAAGAGCCCCCCCCCCCCCCCCCAACACATACACACACACACACACACACACACCGGTCAAAGAAGAAGTTGAGCTACTGCTTTAAGTGCAGATACTAACTTTGGACTGCAGGTAACAGGAGAATATTAAGCAGCTTCAGAGAGCTGGTGTGGTGGGCAGAATACAGAACATCAAACACAACAACTGAATCAGCATCCATTACCCGAGGGGACAATATTCCAGGCGACACCGGAGGTGGATATATGTTCCTATCTCGCAAGAGGCGATAAGAAGCACAGCCACCAGGAGTACAGAGACTGTTTTAATAACGTACGCCTGGCTGAAAGAGACATACAGAATGCCACCGAAAAAGAGTTTGGATAAATTCAGGTACGGAGCAGACCAGGCGGGGAAGGCGAAGCAGGAGGTGGCAGGACCTGCACAGGACGCAGACAAAACGGTTACGATCCCCTCTGACTCCGAAGATGACATCCATAGAGAGACGGGGGAGAATACTAAAGAAATCACCAAAGCTGATGTGGTGGGATGGTTCAAGGAGCTGAAGACAGATCTGGAAGGATACCGAAAGGACATCCAGGGAACACTCGGAGAGATCAGGACGGAGATTAAAGACATGGGGATTCGGGTGGAAGAAATAGAGGAGAAGATGGAAACAGTACAGGCTGAAGCTCGGAGGAAACATGTAGAGTCCCAGAAATCAGCAGTAGAGATCCAGCAGTTAAAAGATCAGGTGGAGGACCTGGAAAATAGGTCCCGCCGAAATAATTTGCGGTTTAAAGGAATACCAGAGCTGGACATTTTCAGCAATTGCGAGGCGGTGATCCAGGAACTGTGTCAATACGTCTTAAACCCGGAGGGTGAAGCAGGGGCAAAGGACCATTAGTTTGCAACGAGTACACCGCAGTGCGGGCCCTCAAAGAGGAACAGCCCCGAGAGATATCATAGCCTGTTTTTTGGATTTCCCTATTAAAGAAAGGATTTTGACAAAGGCAAGGCAACAGAAGGTGATTCACTGGAAAAATTACAAAATAGGAATATACCAGGACTTGGCAGGAATAACGCTGCAGCGTTGAAGAGCAGTGGGAGAAGTGACTAGTTACATGAGAACCAATGGGATTAGATATCGCTGGCTCTTCCCCTTTGCATTTTGGCTTACAGTTGAGGGAAAGTCACAAAAGGTGAGGACACCTACAGAAGCATGGGAGGCGCTGCGAATGCTGGGATGTAAGGGACTACCAGCGTGGGAGAAACAGCTGCCGGAGAATGAGGAACCAAGAGCAGATTCGGCATGGCAGATGGCGACCAACAGAGGGAAGAAATCTGACAAAAGCGCCTCCTGAAACTCTAAGGGAAAAAGAGAGAAGATAGACTGGAGATGTATGATATGATCTATGTTTGGGGTAAACGGTTGGGGGTGAGATGATTCGGGGGGGGGGGGAATTTTTTGGGGGGGAGGGGAGGCGAGACATTTATCCATTGAGTTAAAAGAGAGGGGGGGTGGGAGAGACAGGCGTGGGGGGGTATGGGGGCCCGGGGGGTAAGAACGGAGCAATCTTTCTAATTGTCGGATGAAGAAGAGTCCGGAGAAAGGGAGGGGAGGGAGGGAGGGAATTAGAAGGGAGGGAAAGACAGGGAAACAGGGGAGGTATTTTTGGAGGGAGGAGGGGGATGGGGGAAAGGAATGAGGTTAGGATCCTGGAATGTCAATGGGCTCAATAACCCAGGGAAAAGAGCAAGGGTAATGAAGGAACTAAACAGGTTGCGATGGGAGGTGGTGATGCTACAGGAGACCCACTTAAGACCCAGGGATGGCTATCTGCTCAGAGGGAAAAGATATAAAGAGGTAGTGACGCACCAAGCTACAGGGGGGAGGAGGGTGAGGGGAGTGGCCATATTGATAGGACAGACAAGCGGGATAATAATAGAAAAGGAATTTAAAGATACAACAGGGAGATGTGTGGCCTTAAGGGGAAGGATACAGGGAAGGGAGATAACTCTGATCAACATTTACGCCCCCAACACAGGACATGGGGAGTTTTTCCAGAATCTGTGGGACGAGATCCAAGGATTCATAAGGGGACAGGTGATAATGGGCGGGGATCTCAATATAGCCCCAGATGCGCGGTTGGACCACTCGGGGGGGTGGAGGATATCAATCAAGCTCGGGAAGAAAGGCACTTCAGAGATTCTTGCGACAGTTGGAGTTAGTGGATAGTTGGAGGTTGATACATGGCATGCAGTGGGGTTACACCTTTTACTTCCATGCAGCTAGCTCCTATACGAGAATAGACGGGTTGTGGGTACACCGCAACAGGATACAGATGATAACAGAGGCAGAAATAGAATCAATACACATTTCTGATCATGCGCCAGTATGGCTTAGCTTGCAGGGATGGGGCTACGGGAAGAGAAACACGAGCTGGAAATTGAATGAATCTCTTTGGGAGGAGGTGCAGGCCACTATGCAGGAATATTGGAAAATCAATGATACAGGGGAAGTGAGGGATGGGACCTTGTGGGATGCAATGAAGGCAGTGGTGAGGGGAGTACTGATCAAATGGGGTGCGAGGAAGAAAAGAGAGAGGGGGCAGGCGATGATGTTGTTGAGAAGGAGAATGAATAAATTAGAAAAGATCCACCAGAGAAATCCCTCAGCAAGGGTATGGGCTGAACTTAAAAAGACCAGGGGAGGAGATGGACCGGGCACAGATGGAGGAGATTGAATATATGAGAACGCGCACGCGTCAGCAGTACTTTGAATTTGCTAACAAATCAAGTGCAATGCTGGCCAGATGTTTGAGGGCTAGGAGGGGCAAGTCAACGATACAGAAAATAAGAGACAAGAAGGGAGGGTGGCGGTATACCGATAAGGACATTGAAGCAGAATTCTTAAAGTACTATAAGGAATTGTACACAGCACCGGAAGGGGAACAGCGGGAGGATATAGCTCGGTACTTAAATCATATCCCCCTGGGTAAATTAAGCGTAGAGGAGAGTAAGAGGATGGGGGAGCCTATAGGACTAGGAGAAATACAGAGTGTTATTAAAAACCTTCCCAATGGAAAGGCCCCGGGGCTAGATGGGTATACGGCCCGGTTTTATAAGTACTTTGAGAGCCTGGTAAGCCCTATGTTAATGAGGGTGGGAAATGGAGTCCTGGAAGGCTTCCAGGTTCCCAAACCGGGAAAAGATCAGACTAGGTGCGGGTCCTACAGACCCATCTCCCTAATAAATGTAGATGCTAAAATTATTGCTAAAGTGTTAGCAAATAGACTGAATAGACTGTTACCGAAACTGAGCCATATGGATCAAGCGGGATTTATCCCAGGGAGACAAGTAGGGGATAATATTAGGAGGACGCTGCATTTGTTATGGGAAGCTCAAAAAACGGAAGGGGGAATGGCACTATTATCGATGGACGCGGAAAAGGCGTTTGATAGGGTAAACTGGGGGGTTTTGCGGGAGGTGCTGGATAGGATGGGGCTGGGAGGAAACTTTAGTTTATGGATTGAAGCTTTATATAGGAGCCCGAGAGCCAGCTTGAATATCAATGGGGGTTATTCTGCCTTTTTCCCAATAAGTAGGGGGACAAGACAAGGGTGCCCGCTGTCCCCACTTTTGTTTGCCTTATACATAGAGCCGATAGCAGAAAAGATACGAGCGCATCCGGGGCTGAAAGGGATGAGGAGAGGGGAGAGAGAACACCATATAGCGTTATTTGCGGATGATATGTTATTGTATGTGAAGGATCCGGGGGAGAAGCTTTCGGTGATTCAAGGGATCTTTGAAGAGTATGGTAGATATGCAGGGTTGAAAATAAACACGGAAAAAAGCGAGATTATATCGTTGCATAAAGAGGAAGAGTCAATGGTGAGGGAGAGGTATGAATTTAAATGGATGCCACATAAACTTAGGTATTTGGGGATACAGATACCAGGGAACTTAAACAGAGTATTTCAACTTAATTACTGCCATTTGCAGGAGCAGATTAGAAATGATTTGTTGAGGTGGAAAAATAAATGGCTCTCCTGGTGTGGGAGAATGGCGGTGATTAAAATGAATGTGCTCCCGCACATATTGGTTTTATTTCAAGCACTGCCTGTAGCAGTACCGAAGCCATTTCTTAGGAGGCTACCAAGCTCCTTAATGAAATTTATATGGGGAAACAAGAAACCGCGACTGGCGCAAAGAATTTTATGGGTGAAGTGGGGAGGGGAGGGAGAGCGGTCCCAAACCTGGAGTTGTATTACTGGGGAGGTCAAATGAGGATGATCTTAGATTGGGAAAGGGGGATAAAGAAACCTGCGGTACAGGTGGAACAGTCATACTGGCCACAAAGAAGCTTGAGATCACTACTGTGAATGACGGATTCTATAGGGAAAGGGCAGCAGGGGGATAAGAGTCCATATCTATTGCACTTATTAGAATTGTGGGGGGAAATAAGGAAATGGTGGGGGTGGACAGAAGGAGTATAGTCTATGGCATCCATAAGGTGGGAACCCAAGTTCGGGGCGGGCAGGGAAAATGCAGCATTTGCAAGATGGGAGCAGAAGGGAGTGGTGAAATTCAGGGACGTGCTGCATGGGAGTGGAATAATGAGTTTTGAAGAGGTGAGTGCCCGATATAGGCTCTCAGAGGCAGAGAGATTTGCATATATGCAATTAAAACATTTTACGGATAAAGAGGGGTGGAAGAGGGGATATCCCAGGGATAAGGAAAGTTTAGAGAATCTGTGGATATTACTGGGGAGAGTCCCAAAACCCATATCAGTTATATACAGATTTCTCCAAGGGGCTGAGGATAAAAAATACCCATTTCAGGAAGCTTGGGAAAGGGATCTGAAATACCAATTTACAGAGAGGGAATGGGAAAATATATGTGGGGAAGTACAAAAAGCCTTGGTCTGTGCGTTAATACAGGAAAACGCATACAAGGTCCTTACAAGATGGTACTATACCCCAGAGAGGCTAAAAAAGATGTACACAACACAGGAGCATCAGATGTGTGTTGGAGATGCAAAAGCCGGAAAGGCACATTTCTACATGTGTGGTGGACATGTGGGAGGGTTGTACCATTTTGGGAGGCAGTGATGAGAGCGCTGGCCCGCACGATGGGAATATCCTTGGTGTGTGGGCCGCGACAATGCCTATTAGGAATGTATAATGAGCGAGAAGAGTGGGAGGAGAGTAAATTGATGCGGTGGAGACTGGCAGCGGCTAAGTGCCTCCTTGTGCGCTGCTGGAAATCAGTAGACCCCTCAAAATTAGAGGATTGGAAGATCAAAGTGAGACTTTTGTGGCATATGGAACTCTTAACAGTATACAGAAGGGAGGGTGAGCTCTGAAGAAAAAGGGGATGGGCAAGACTTCAACAAATGATTGAGGGATTATAAGGGGGCGAGGATACATTCCAGGGAAAGGAGATAGGTAGGAGGGGGGGAGGGTTTGACTCAGGACAACTGGACTGACGGAGAGGGGGGTAGATAGGGGTGTAAAGTTGTTTTCACCACCTGTGTTAGTTAAGGAGCAAAAATAAAGCTGGGAATAGTATAGAGTGGAACATGGATGGTGGGAATGGTAATAAGAGAATGGAGTGAAAATAGCAAGATGTGTTAATGTGATTAAAAAAAAAAAAGTTAGTGTGACAGCCAATAGAGTGGAAAGATGTAAAGAAATGGAACTATATGAGGTGAATAACCGATGGACTGTTTACACAAATGTTTCAAAGTGTTTTCAAAGGTTGTAAAATAAAACATTCAATAAAAATGTAAAGTTAAAAAAAAAAAAAGACTAACAATATAGAGTACTGTTTCTCGGGTCCGTTGCTGGAGTGCCTCTTGCCGGTCGGCTTTTCAGGATGTTCACGGTGGGTATGCATGAACTTGGTTTGCATTCACTGCCTCCATTGTGTGCAGATCTCTTTCATGCATGTTGATTGTGGATGTCCTGGGGACCTGGTTGGCGGGCGGGGGGGAGGGTGCTCCGGGACCGGACTTGAGCGGCACTGATATTGAGGATATGTGAAATACAATACAGGAAAAATATGAATCTAAAATGTTGTAAGATGTTAGAGCTCAGGGTGAATCTTCATTTAACATGTGATTTTTCAATCATGTCCATCCACATAAATTATTCCTAAAACCAAAAAAAAAGAAAACATTTAGTCCAATTAAAAATTAACAGGTCAGCGTACAAAGGCATTTTATCTTGATAATAGCAGCCATTATCAGCATAAATGCCTTAGCCAGCGTAGGCCATAGATAATGCTGCTGACCACCTTGGCACTGTTTAGAACAAAGGTGGAGTGTTGATATTCAAATTGCTATCTGGATAACTATCCAGATAAAGTATCCTTGAAAAATTGCTGTCCTAACTTTAGTTAGCCCTGTAGATATATCGCCACCATCTGAACAGTTGTAGCACCCCCAGTTCTATACAGATATTCAGCTTTGGTTGCAATCTAGATACTGGCACTGAATATCTAATGAAATCTGGCACTTATTAACTGCCAAATCCTAAATAGATCCAAAGTGGTGTAGAAAAAATTAAAAATACAAAGCAAAATAATTCATCAGTTCAGTCGGCAAAGAATTCCAATGAAAGACATCCTGAGAGGGATCTGGCCATGAAATGGTTTAAAAACTAAACAAGAAGTCTTATAAATAATCCTTGTTTTCAATGGCAACCAATCTAGATCAGCTAACAAAAGAGTGACTATCAGGCTTATTTTCGAAAGAGAAGGGCACCCATCTTTCAACACAAATCGGGAGATGGGCGTCCTTCTCTCAGGGTCGCCCAAATCGGCATAATCGAAAGCAGATTTTGGGCGTCCCCAACTGCTTCCCATCGCGGGGACGACCAAAGTTCCCGGGGGCATGTCGGAAGCGTAGCGAAGGCGGGACTGGGGCGTGCCTAACAGATGGGCGTCCTCGAGTGATAATGGAAAAAAAGAAGGGTGTCCCTGACGAGCACTTGGGCAACTTTACTTGGTCCACTTTTGCTTACGACCAAGCCTCAAAAAGGTGCCTGAACTGACCAGATGACCTCCCCTGATTCCCCCAGTGGTGACTAACCCCCTCCCACCCTGAAAAAAAAAAATCTATAAAAGCTTATTTTGCCAGCCTGAAATGTCATACTCAGGTCCATCGCAGCAGTATGCAGGTCCCTGGAGGGGGGAAGTATGTGTGTGTCAGCGGAGGCATAGCGAAGGCATGGACGTCCTTCTTGCAGACATTTTGGACATCCTGAACTGCCCCCCCCCCCCCCCCACACACACACACACACACAGGGACGGCCAAATTTCAAGGGAGGAGTGGAATGGAGAAGTGGCCTAGTGGTTAGAGCACTGGTCTTGCAATCCAGCAGTGGCTGGTTCAAATCCCACTGCTGCTACTTGTGATCCAAAATCCAAATAAATAAAGGGAATGTCGGAGGCATAGCAAAGGCATGGACGTCCTTCTCACAGAAACATCCACATTTTGGACGTCCTCAACTGCTGTCGCAGAGACAGAGGCATAGCGAAGGATGTCCTTCACCCATACTCTTAAAAAAAAAAAAAAAAAAAAAGACATCCCTGATGAGCACTTGGACATTTTCATCTGGATTTGTGTTTTTCTAAGGTCGTAGACGGTTATTATACATGCAGCTTGTCTGCATGTATGAAGCCGTCTTTGGCATGCGCAGAGTAGTCACGAATAATGCTTGGTTGCTCTGCACTGGCTTCCCCTCCTTAGGAAGGAAATCGTGTGCAAATGAGCTAACAGCAAGCGGCTCATTTGCATGCGATTTCCTTCATGCGTGCCCGTTCCTTTCTGAATGGCTAAAAGATCGGTAAGGGAAGGGCTTTTTCCGTTCAGTTAATGCATCTGGCTGAAGGTAAGGGAGCTATGTACCTGGGAGCAATTTGTGAAGTCCACTGCAGTGCCCCCTAGGGTGCCCGGTTGGTGTCCTGGCATGTCATAGGGACCAGTGCACTATGAATGCTGGCTCCTCCCACGACCAAATGGCTTGGATTTGGTCGTTTCTGAGATGGACGTCCTCGCTTTCCATTATCACTGACCAAGTCCTGGGGACGACCATCTCTAAGGTCGACCTAAATTTGCTGATTTGGACGTCTCCGACCATATTATCGAAACGAAAGATGGACGCCCATCTTGTTTCAATAATACGGGTTTCCCCGTCCCTTGCTGGAGCCGTCCGAGGATGTCCCCAGAAAAACTTGGGCGTCCCTTTTGATTATGCCCCTCTATATCATACTAAGTTGAAAAATCATTTTAACAGCAGTGCTCTGCAGTAATTGTAGTATAGCAAGTTGCTTCTGAGGAAGTCCAATATAAATGGAATTGCAATAATCCAACCGTGAGAGTATGAAAGTTTGAACAAGAAGAGCAAAATGCAAATTATGAAAATAAGAATGAATTATCCTCAATTATTTCAATTAAAAATTTATTTATTTTTGTTAAGCTATTGATTTGAGGTTCAAATGAAAGTCGAATCAAAAATAATACCCAGGACTCGCAATGTTTGTGCCAGAGGAAGACATTTGAATTGTTCGAGTGGAATCGAAGAAGGAATAGAATGTAATGAATTACTGAACTTTTTTTGTTTTATCAGCATTAATCTTCAACTTGTGTTTTGTAGCTGCCTTGGCCAGTTTTCAAAACAACACTTACCACAGCAGCTGAATATTAATCCATTAATAAAAGGTCTTACTGGACAGGAAACGGGCACCGATAGGAAACAAATATCAGTACCTAGAAACCTGTTTTCTGTACCTTTGAAGGAACTAGGAAGTTATCTCATGATTGAGCAAGGTTTCCAATATGTGCATGGTAGTAAAGTAATCATTGGGCAAGCATATTAGAAACATGAGCAGCTATTTAAAATCCATGAATGCACTAAGCATCTTTAATGGCTAGGTTCATAAAATGTTGTAGGTATTAATACAACAGCAGATAAAGATAGGAGAACTAAATGGAATCCTGATTCTGGAATAGCAAAAGATGTAGCAGAAAAGGACAAGGGTGCAAGACTTAGCATTGTGGTTTAAGTTTGACAAGTGCTTTACTACCTGTTACAGTATATATTATATTTGTGTCTAGCAAATGTTACACACCTATAAATTAAAACATAAGCTCACCGGGTAATAAAGGTGTGCTAAAATATAGTAACGGTAATTATAAATCATTTCCAGAATCTGGAGGGTCATGCGCTGATGGTGTTTACAATCACAAAGGTGACAAAAATTCTTAACAGTTTTATTGCAGCTTGTATTGCAAGTAAAGAAATTTCTCCAGTGATTGAATACCAAGATTAGGGCCTGAATTACAGTTGCGAGACATTTTTTATTCCATACCTTCCAAAAGAGTTCCCTGATAGGAATAAAAATTACTTTGCTTAAGTGTTTCGCAACATAAAAAACCCCTCACCCTCCCTGCTTCTCACTACCTAGGCTTCTTTAAATATTGTAGGAATTTTGTGTGTGTCGTGTGTCATATTTACTGTTCGGTACTATTTGTGCTTTGCAACTAAACCTGCTTCTCTTTCTAAGGTTCTGGAGCTGGTGTGAAGGAGTCACCAACAGATAAGAGATACACAGCCTGCTGACATAACAGCACTCTCTTGGGATCTGCAGTGGCTGCAAGATACAAATATACCAGTTGCTGTCATCCCAAAGCCATCAGGATTTTCTTTCATGGACTTTCTTAGGAACTTTTGACAACAGTATACCCCCTCAACAAGACTATACCTGGTGCTGCTTTTTGAGGGTAGGGGACTGAGGGTTCATTTACATTTTTATAATATCAAAACAAATTCTTTAAAAATATTACAAAAAAATAAATGGTTTATGCAGCCGTGGCTTAATTGTGGAAGACTGTTTTGTGAGGGAGGTGGCTGGCTTCAGTAAGGCAACTGCAAGACCATGTAGGATTTGATGAGACTTAATAACAACTGTAGATAAAAATTCAGACTTTTGTTTCCTGGGCTTCAGGTCTTCTGTTCTGAATGCTGGATCGTATGTGAGGTGTTTAATTAACTTAAAAGTCAAAACCTGAAAAGCTCAGTACTCGGTTCAAAATGAATGGAATTTGTGGGAAACATGGTATGAAGAATGACTGAAAAGACCAGATTGTTCCACAGAGCACCTTTTTATTTTCTGAATTATACAATTATGCAGCAAATGGCAGAATCTTCAGTAGAAACAATTCAGGACATTATTTCCTTTCATGTTTAATTTTGGATGCCTCAAAAATCTGCATCAGAAACTGTAAAGGATATCATTTTCCACACTGTGAAATTCCAAATAAGCTTATAGAAACCTGCATTAGTAAATAAGATGCAGTGTCCCCTGTCTTCTGAAGGGTGAGAATGCCTTCAGTGTCACTTTTGAGAAAATGTAATCTTTGTAATACAAATGAACCAAAAAATACTGCTCAAAAAATGGAACTTGCTGATGAAATTCTAGCTAATAGGATCTATTTCTCTTTGAGTGGTGGCAAAGAAACTCCAGTCCAACTAAAAACTTAATTTTGCAAAAGGTCTTGCTGGACAAGTAAAGAGCACAACTAAGAAATGAACTTAGGTGCTTAAAGACCTGTTTTCTGTGCCTTTGGAAAACTGGAGAACTGTCTTATGTGATTGAACAAGGTTTCCAATATGTATATAGAAGTAAAGAAGTCGTTGGGAAAACATATTAGATCCATGAGCAGCTGTATAAGGAAGTCCATGAACGCACAAAGTGTTTTTATCAGCTGGCTTCATAAAATGTGGAAAAAGCAGTGGTTCAACAGAAGTGATGTAAAACATTCCTTTGTGGAAGGAGTTACTTTGTCTAGCAAGGGGGGACTAATGTAGTTGAAATGTATAAAATGGCATGACAAATCTTATTGATAACCCCGTGTAAAGGTCTGTATACTAATGATGACCTTCTTTGCACATACATTTTTACACCATTCATTAGCAAGGTTAAACTGGCAGTGTTTCTTATCAACTGCAGTCAAATGCTTTGCTCCACCCTAAAAACTGATAACATAGGGCTTTAACTATATTTGTCATCTCTAAAAGTTAATACTCCATGTACTTAGTAACTAAAAGGCTCAAAAATGCAACATGGGTACCAGTAGTCCAAAAAGGTGGTGTTAGCCTGGAAAAACTTCCATATATTAACCAACAATTTTTTCAGTATTTTAATTTGATACCACATAAATTTTTCTGTGGCTTCTTTGAAAAGTTTGAGCTTGCTTGGTGAGGTTCTTTGTGATTTCTTTTATAGTAACTGGCCTTTTTTATTTTCTGGATGCAATACCAGATATTTCTCCCTGCAGCTGAGCATTGCATATCCACCAGCATTTAATATTAATGATAGTGACACACTTTTATCTCAGAAATTGTGCTCAAAACAGGTTCATGCCCATTTCATAGCTTCTGGCATTGGAAATCCAATCTACTCATCCCTTATAATGATAGTGTGAATTCTTGGCAGTAGCAATTGTAGCTAATGTGTTTGATGGTCATTGGTGAAAAGGTTGTGCACAAGCTTTCTCTGAAATAAAACTGGACCAAAAAGATGAGGTATAGTTTAGCGAGGTAGAACAGAGTAAACGCTATTTGTTAGTTACTTAACTCGCAGATGCTAATGGAGCTTTGTTTCACACATTTAAAAGTGCCAAATTCCAAAGCAAGGTGTAGATGTTAAGACACTACAGGAAGCATTGAGCAAGCACAAAAACAAAGCTCCTAGTAGAAGATGCATTGCTGATAGATTTTAGTTAGGAAGGAAATGTGGCATACTTCAGCAGAAGGTTGGTTTCTACCATATTCATCAGTTTTATTTTTGTTCAAAAGCTAATAGAATGTTCTGATTGGGGAACAAACTTTAGTACTCCCATCTAAGAAGCTAAAATTAAAACAAAGAGAAAGTAAAAAAAAAATCAGAAATATAATGATAAAATATTAATCTAAGGTGATACCCAATTTAATGAGCACGAGCAATAGAACTTGAATAGAAATCATCTCCTAAAGCAAATATGTCTATTCTCATTAAGTACAATGGAATATCGCATATCACATAACCAATATGAATAAATTAGTGATGTGCTGAAACCTTTAGTGACCATAAATATATATATATATATGAAAGTGTGTTAATAAAGGAACCAAAAGGTGTCTCAAAATACGATGATCATACACCAGACACAAAAACTGAAAAACTTATTTAAACAATATATATATTTTTAAGCGTGTTTTTTTTTAATGAACCATCAAACCCATCAAAAAATATATTTATCTTAAGAAGCCATAAATAGAGAACACTTATTCCAAGTCAAACTTTTTTGCCTTCAACATATACCACGTTTTGCCTGAGGTTGCTTCAGGGAGTTAGTATAGCAGTGTTCAAAAAAGACATAGTAATAGAGTGCATCATCCGAATATATAACTCAGTTTAAATTGAAGCTGAATTAAAGTAAATTAAAGTACATTTACCAACCACATTTAAAATAGTTCAGCAACCTGGGAGCTTACAGGTTAAAACCACCCATGTACAGTGGTGGAAATAAGTATTTGATCCCTTGCTGATTTTGTAAGTTTGCCCACTGACAAAGACATGAGCAGCCCATAATTGAAGGGTAGGTTATTGGTAACAGTGAGAGATAGCACATCACAAATTAAATCTGGAAAATCACATTGTGGAAAGTATATGAATTTATTTGCATTCTGCAGAGGGAAATAAGTATTTAATCCCTCTGGCAAACAAGACCTAATACTTGGTGGCAAAACCCTTGTTGGCAAGCACAGCGGTCAGACGTCTTCTGTAGTTGATGATGAGGTTTGCACACATGTCAGGAGGAATTTTGGTCCACTCCTCTTTGCAGATCATCTCTAAATCATTAAGAGTTCTGGGCTGTCGCTTGGCAACTCGCAGCTTCAGCTCCCTCCATAAGTTTTCAATGGGATTAAGGTCTGGTGACTGGCTAGGCCACTCCATGACCCTAATGTGCTTCTTCCTGAGCCACTCCTTTGTTGCCTTGGCTGTATGTTTTGGGTCATTGTCGTGCTGGAAGACCCAGCCACGACCCATTTTTAAGGCCCTGGCGGAGGGAAGGAGGTTGTCACTCAGAATTGTACGGTACATGGCCCCATCCATTCTCCCATTGATGCGGTGAAGTAGTCCTGTGCCCTTAGCAGAGAAACACCCCCAAAACATAACATTTCCACCTCCATGCTTGACAGTGGGGACGGTGTTCTTTGGGTCATAGGCAGCATTTCTCTTCCTCCAAACACGGCGAGTTGAGTTCATGCCAAAGAGCTCAATTTTTGTCTCATCTGACCACAGCACCTTCTCCCAATCACTCTCGGCATCATCCAGGTGTTCACTGGCAAACTTCAGACGGGCCGTCACATGTGCCTTCCGGAGCAGGGGGACCTTGCGGGCACTGCAGGATTGCAATCCGTTATGTCGTAATGTGTTACCAATGGTTTTCGTGGTGACAGTGGTCCCAGCTGCCTTGAGATCATTGACAAGTTCCCCCCTTGTAGTTGTAGGCTGATTTCTAACCTTCCTCATGATCAAGGATACCCCACGAGGTGAGATTTTGCGTGGAGCCCCAGATCTTTGTCGATTGACAGTCATTTTGTACTTCTTCCATTTTCTTACTATGGCACCAACAGTTGTCTCCTTCTCGCCCAGCGTCTTACTGATGGTTTTGTAGCCCATTCCAGCCTTGTGCAGGTGTATGATCTTGTCCCTGACATCCTTAGACAGCTCCTTGCTCTTGGCCATTTTGTAGAGGTTAGAGTCTGACTGATTCACTGAGTCTGTGGACAGGTGTCTTTCATACAGGTGACCATTGCCGACAGCTGTCTGTCATGCAGGTAACGAGTTGATTTGGAGCATCTACCTGGTCTGTAGGGGCCAGATCTCTTACTGGTTGGTGGGGGATCAAATACTTATTTCCCTCTGCAGAATGCAAATAAATTCATATACTTTCCACAATGTGATTTTCCGGATTTAATTTGTGATGTGCTATCTCTCACTGTTACCAATAACCTACCCTTCAATTATGGGCTGCTCATGTCTTTGTCAGTGGGCAAACTTACAAAATCAGCAAGGGATCAAATACTTATTTCCACCACTGTATATCAGTTCTTCATCTTACTAGGTTCACAGTGAAAAAGCTAATTATTTAAATTCTAACCAATAAAAGACAAGATGGTGGCAGCCTATAAAATTCAAATGTTGAAGAACCAATCACACTGCACTCTTCTCTTGTCACTTCTTTCAAGAAGGGGAAATGATTAAGAACATAAAAAGAGCCATACTGGGTTAGACCAATGGTCCATCTACCCAGTATCCTGCTTCCAACAGTGGCCATTCCAGATCATAAGTACCTAGCAGAAACCCAATTAGTAGCAACATTTTATGCTACTAATCCTGGGGCAAACAGTTGCTTCCCCCCATGTCCATCTCAATAGCAGACTTAGGCAAATAATATATTTTTGTCCATTTACATGTTCAGCCAATGAGAAAACGTCATATAAACCACTTTCATTGCATTATTACCTATCATTTTCATTCAGAGAGGGAGGGAAAGTGTTTTCATTTTAAATTTCCAGCCATTAAAGAAGCAATTCATATGAACCAATCATATTACGATGTTGCCTATCATTCTTCATTGAAGGGGAAAGGGGATGGTATTTGATATACTGCCTCTCTCTGATTACAATCCAAAGTGGTTTAATACAGGTACTTATTTTGTGCCTGGGGCAATGGAGGGTTAAATGACTTGCCCAGAGTTACAAGATGCTGCAGTGGGAATTGAACCCCAACTAGGCCACTCCTCCACTGTTTAGTAAAATGGAAATCAAACAAAAAGGAAAATAAGATGATACATTTTTATTTAATACAATTTTTGACTAGCTTTCAAAGGCCAGAACATTCTTGGTCAGGGCAGTATAAGGAAAAGTTGACAACAAAAAATATAAATGAAACATAAAAGCATTCCAGTAACAGTCAGGGAAAGGTAGGGTGGGGTAAGAAACAGGGGGAGATGGATAGGTGATCAGAAGATGACAGAGCAGTATAAATTATGGTTTATAATGTGATAGGAAAGCCAGATCTTAAAGTTCTCTCAATTGGGTATCAAAATATTTTTTTAACGCTCATCATAGAACTTCTATCAAGCCAAAGTCAGCTTTTTGATGGAGTTTGTAATGTGTATAGGGAACCTATTCGGGTATGCTTGGAAATTTTTTTCTGATCAAGCTTGTAGCGTCCAGATTGATGGGAAATATTTCTGTATCTTTTCTGCCACCTTCTTTTTCTTTTTTTTTTGTCTTTGACTTCTCTACACAATTCACAGAATAATCACTTGGGAATGACACCTCTGTGATTAATGCTGTTCTAGTGTTCTCGTTAGTTCCTAGGCCTCAGGCCAACTCAAGCCTTAATCAAACAAATAGGTATGGCAATACATATTCCTACAGTCCCAAATTACCATAATCTTTGTTTTGTACCCTTCTCTTAGGTTCATGATCCCATTGCTTTTCCAGTACAGTGTTGATGTAAAGTTTACAGAATATACAATGAATGAGACATGCCACCTTGTACCGTTCCATATAAAAATGTTCTGCTATCAATAGTTATGAGATGAGTAGCTTTCCATCTGTTTCCTGTAGAATCTATAGATGTCTGTTGTATCCGATTTTGCTGTGCTTATTGTGAACCATCTCATCTGTAAGCTGCTGTCCCGGGTTGCAACTATCATCTCTCATCCGTAGGTTTCAGTTCTCCTCTCCTTAGCTATTCATATGGCTGGGCTTGATCCATATACAGTTTGTGGAGTAACATTTTATATTTCCCACTGTATTTGTACATTTGCCACTTTTGTTTTTTGTTTGCTGATCAACTTCTTTAAAGAGCTTTTTTTTTCCTGCTTTGCATGTCTTTAGCAATGATCTTGTTTTTCTGTCACATTATAAAGGAGAAAATTATACTGCTTTGTTCCCTGATCACCCAACCATCTTTCAGTGTTTCTCACTCCCCCCCCCCCCTTACTTTTCCCTCATGATTGTCATTAGAATGCTTTTATGTTTCACATATATTCTGAGAGTCATCTTTTCTCATATTGCCTTGACGTAAGCAAGTAGGTTCTGGCTATCAAATCTAGTCAAAAAGTGTAATTAGTCCAATAAGAGAGATACAGTATCATCTTATCTTCTTTTCTATTTTTGTTCTATTTATTACTTTTAAATTGGACAAAAGTGGCAACCACACTACTTCATTTAAAGAGGAAAGGAAGTTGGTCTTTTAAATTTCTTGGTAGTGAGAAGGCAGAGTATAACCTGAAGTTTTAAATGCAGAACTTCTGTAGGCTTAATAAATGAAGAGTGGGTGTCTTTCATAAAAATGCCTTCCATTCAATTTCCTGGTTCTGACCCAAAGAAGCTACTGTTTGTCAAATATAAATCCATTTTGTTTCTGTGATATAAACACTGTGAAATATTCCCTCCGTGTTAAGGGTAAATCGTTTCCAGTACAAGAAATTTCAGGCCCTTTTCAGTATGATTAGAAATTCTCCAGTGCTGTACTAAAAGAGTGTCCTTTGTAGTGGTTCAGATGCTGCTCGGGCATTCTGGGATTCTGACTTTGAATTTGTTTTGTTTGACCAATATAAAATAGTTTACATGGGCAAACTATCAAGTAACACAGTGAATGATGACAGAAAGAAATACTAATATGGCCTGTTGAGTCTGCCCAGGAAAGTTGTTAGGGTGGTACCTGCCATTAATTTTTAGCAATGCAAAAATCATCACTTAGTATAGTCAATGCTTGGTTTGCATCCTCTTGCCATTTAGAAACCCATTTTTGCTTTCACCACCTCTTTCGGGAGGACATTCCAGCCATCCAGCACCCTTTCTGCAAAAAAAAAAAAAAAAGTTTCCTTATACGTCAAAGGCAATGGAGGATGTTGGATAATTTCATGGTCTGTTAATAAAGTATTGACTGCTGAGACAACTTTCGATTTCCTGCCCACTCCCTTGGCCGTCTCTGATGACATTTGTGGAGAGTGGTGATTGTTTTTGTCCTTGTTGGACAATTTCAGTAATCATATATATGAGCAAAATATACAATATCTACAAGTGATAACCTGCAATGTTATTTGTAAGTATGGTAAACTCTGAAGGCAACCAAGAACAATCAAGCTGATCCTGAAGATTGCATCCACAATAAAAAGCAAAACAAGGGTGTGATACAAATTCTGAATGTATTTATAAAATATGCCAATATTTTGTAATAATCTTTATTATTTGAAATCTCTAACTGAATATGGTGACACACATACAAAAGTTGTTGTAATAGATTCCTTCTTAGATTGCAATGTTAGATATGTTGTGCAAACACTGCTCTTATAAGCCACCTTATTAACCCTCATCTACAAAATGAGATCTGTTTGCTTTTTGAATTCTGTAATCTAAGGCTAAAAATTTTGGCTTGGGACATACAAGACAGTTGCACACTTTGTTTTTTATTGAAGACTTTCTTAACATAACTACAGTTTTGATTGTCCAACCTTTAACAAAAAAATATATATATTTTTAAACATTTTTGTTTCAAAAATATCACATTTCATAAATGGTATGTGATATTATTTTGAGAGACCTTTAAGATTTCTTAAGGTGCATAGTTTCATTCAAATATATATACACACACATATAAGGATCATCAAAGGTTGAAAAGCCATCACAGTCTTTTGACAGGGTGGGTCCTTTAATGCATGTGTATCCTACCCTAGGACCTAAGAATTGTAGAGGTATTGTAGAATGTATGCAGTTCCAAATAAGGCAAATTTTTGTAGCTGGTAAGGTGGTAGTCCTTCCAGATTAAGCAATTCTAAGGGGTCCTTTTACTAAGCTGCGTTAAGTGCCAACTCGTGCCTAATGCAGCTTAGAATGGCGTACCACAGGACACACTTATGTATCCTGTGGCAAGTGCCAAATTAGTGTGCACTAATCCAGATGCTGCAAATGTATTTTTTAGGGGAGGAGGCATGTCAGGTTGAGAGTGGGTGTCCTTGTGCTAATCAGTTAGCATAGTTACATTACTGCATGCTAACTGCTTAGCCCAGGATTACTACATGAGCCCCTACCGCCTACAAAGTGGGTGTCAATAGGTACTCATGTAATTTTTTTTTTAATAGCCATATGCCATTGACAACATTAGCGAATGGTCATTAACATTTAAAGAAAAAAAAAAAGGAAAATCCTTCATTTTTAATCCTATGATACAAATGGCCATAGCACCAGTGTGCACTAAGTTCACTTTTTCTCTCATCTTAGTAAAAGGACTTAAGTTCTTTGAAAGACTCCATGATGTGGCCGCCAAAGGTTTTTGTGGTTGGTATGAGCCCGTGCAGGTAATCTGTGCTGATATTTACATTCAGGTTAAAACAACTGGTAATAAAGTAATGCTGAATAGATGCAGGTACAACCTCAGTAGGCAGAGAATAGAGAGTAAATTTATAAATCAGTCAGTTAAGCATGGCTAACATGGTAAATGCTTTTATCATAATGTTTTACAGAGAATTGGTGATCTGATCATTACTAGGATCAAAATCTTACTGTTTCAACACAAAAATGATTTTTTTCTAAGGTTTGTCTAAAGCACTTCAGTATAAACACACTTATTATTTTATATAGAGAGCATCAAGTTGAAAATGAATTGTCTACTTTATATGCTGTCAGATTTGGAGTAGCAATGAACTGTGTGAAATAAATACTTACCAATCTCTGCTCCAGCCAGCATGGTAAGCTATGTTTGTATGATAATGATAATTTTGTGAGATGTCCTGCAAAATCAAATTGAGATGTCACATAAGCACAAAAGAAGACAAGTATACCATCTGGACTGACAATAAATTGGTTAATCCCTTCTCTTCCCCCTCCCCCAATGGTGATTAAGATATGTGAAACTGTCAACAGCATATATGGTCTCGTTGAATAGAAGAAACATGACAAGTGCTGGATAGCTGAGGAAAAATTAAACTGAACTATGATGGTGCATTTAGAGAGGACAGAGTGCATCCTTCATGGCTCTCATCTTCATAAGAAATGTGCTAGAGGTCAGAATATTTGAAAGACAATATTGGATTTCTGCTAAGGCAGGTGCAGTATAGCAATAAGAGTGGTAAATTATTTATAATTCTCATTTATCTTACATTGATTTGTGATATCAAGATATTTAAATAAAATACAAGTATACTTCTGAAGGTTTAATAACTAAAGTGCTAGGAGATCTGTAATTCAGGTATAGTGAAACAATGTTTCCATACACAATCCAATCTAAAATCACATGCATGAGAACACTTTTTTAAATATTAGAATTCACAGAGATAGTGTAGTGTTTTTATGCACTTCTTATTAACAAGCTGATATCCAGATGAGAGATGTGACTTAAGCAGAAAACATTATGAATTGTCCCTGATGCTGGCAGATCATTCACAATATAATCCATGTCAGGAATAAAACATCAAGGACATGGATACTTAAAGCTATGCTACTTTTTGATTTGTGAAGGATTTTACATGTTTGGCAGTGGTTTGGCCCTCATAGAATTATGTGTTTTCTAAAATGTCCTAAGAATTTAAATCCCTATGATTAAAGAATGTTGGTCTTCATCCATATGACATTGCTTGTAGTCCTATCTTGATTTCATATTTGGAGATAATTTCATATATTTTTCTCAGTTGTGATTTTTCTCCTATGAATTATGCTCACCAGTATAGGAATACAATACATCATTCAGTTTAATATTATTTTTATGAGACATGGTAGTACGGAAAACTTAACATTGTAGCTGGGTCCCCCTTCCAGGACCTAGCCGGGCTCAACCCTGCTTAGCTTCCGTCTTCATCCGACTGTTGCCTCGCTCCACACCACCTTGGCCTGTTCTGGGAACTCAACGCCAGACCCCCTGAGAGCTTGCAGGACTTCCTCCTCTCTCTATTGTTTCCACAGAGGCTCAATCAAGGCAAAACGTTTATAGAAAAAAAAAACTTTATTTTCTTGCTTCCATTCAGCATAGACACAAAAGGAAAACACCTTACTCCCAGGTTGTTAAGGTTTGCTGCCAAAGTCTCATTCAGGGTTTAAACAGTCCATATAACTTCATTTTAGCCAAAATTACTTCTTTTAGGGAACAGTACATTATCAGAAAGAAAACACAATAGCTTGGTAGGTTGCAGGCCCAGACCGTTTCAGTATGAAACAGTTTGCACAGTCTTTCTTACAGCACAGCTACACAACTTTGGTCCCACCTGGTTCAGACTGGGGTTTCAATTGTGCCCAGCCCTCTTTCTCTCCCTGGGGCTGCACCTGTTTCCTCTTTAGTAGAGATCTCCCCCAGCGTCTCAGTCTCTCTCCTCTGGTCTTCCACCAGTCTCGCCAAGGCACAGCTAGCCTCCCTCTTACAGCAGCCTTTCGGGTTTGAGCCAGTGCTCCAATCTCCATCTGTTCCTCTTTTAGTCCTCCAGTAACCTCCATTTTATCCTCCTCTTCAACTTCCCGCGCCCCCAACCTCTCCAGCTGGCCCTCATCACCTTCCTCAGAGACCATTTCCCAATCTTTTATCTCCTCCCCTAACTCTTGCACAGCCGGGTGGGGAAGAGAGGGATTCTGGGACTGGTAGTTCCTCCTCTTCTTCCTTAACCTGGCCAACCTCTCTGCCTCCAGTAGCGCAGCTTTCTGAATGTGGGTGTTGTGCACATGAAGTCTGCCCCGTTGGGGTTCCCCGGCTGCCTGCACCCCCCTTCTGCGTGCCTTCCCGGATCCCCTTTCACCTACACTCTCACATACCCCCATCCTCAACTGATTGCTAGGGACTTCTATTTCTTCACTAGCAATCCGTGACAGGACATCGGCATTGGTTAAAAGCCTACCTGCCCGGTGCTCCACTCGGAAGCGGTAGGGCTGCAGGGCCAAGTACCACCAGGTAAGCTGGGCATTACTGTTCTTCATATGCCCCAACCATTTGAGAGGAGCGTGGTCAGTCACCAATGTAAATGCTCGGCCATCCAAATAGAAGTGACAGGCCTGTACGGCCCACTTGATAGCCAAACATCCCTCTCAATGATTGAATACCTCGTCTCATGCGGTAACAACTTGCGACTCAGGTACAGGAGGGGATGTTCTTGTCCCTCATGTAGCTGGGATAACACTGCCCCCAACCCCACCCCAGAGGCATCTACCTGGAGTACGAAGGTTTTATCAAAGTCCACTGCCCTTAGTACTGGCTCCTGACACAATATCGACCTTAACTTATCAAAGGCCCCTTGACTTTCCCCATCTCACTGAAGCGTGTTCGGGCTCTTGCTTTTCAACTTATCTGTTAAGAGGGGCTGCTATTGAGGCGAAATGGGAAATAAACCTCCAATAGTAACCCACTATGCCCAAAAACCGCCTTAACCCTTTCTTATTCCCCGGACAAGGAAACTCCCTAATGCTCGCCACTTTGTCGCATAAGGGAGTGATCTGTCAGTCCCCCACCATGTACCCCAAATATTTCACACGCCGCTGACCGAAATGACATTTCTGGGGGTTTAAGGTTAAACCTGCCCGTCGGAACGTCTCCAGTACCCCCCTGAGTCGTACTACATGGGTGGCCCAGTCCTCACTATGGATGACCACATCGTCCAAGTAGGCTGCCGCATACTCCTGATGCGGACGTAATATCCTATCCAACAACCGTTGGCAGGATGCCGCCGTGGAGTGCAACCCGAACGGCATTCTTTTAAACTGATAAAGTCCCACCGGGGTAGCAAAAGCAGTTTTCGGCCGTGCTCCCTCCATCAGGGTTATCTGCCAATAGCCCTTGGTCAAGTCCAGGGTAGACAGGTACCTGGTGGTTCCCAGCCGATCTAGTAATTCCTCAATGCGGGGCATGGGGTAGGCATCCGGAGTGGACAGGGCATTGACTTGGCGGAAGTCAATGCAGAACCGCCAGGTACCATCAGCTTTTGGTACAAACACCACTGGGCTTGACCAGGGACTGAAGGACTCCTCTTACTCCAAAGGATACCATTTCCTTAACCTGCCGGACCACCTCCTGCCGCTTGGGGGGGGGGGGGGAGAGACGATAGGGCCGCTGCCTCACTACCTTCCCTGGTTCAGATATAAGATCATGGGTTATGAGAGTAGTCTCCCCGGGATGAGCGGTCAACACATCCTGAAACTCCTCTAAACGTTCCTGCAGATCCTTCTGCTGGGGTTCACTAAGGCCTGGATCTATCTGGGGTTCACACTTCTGTGAGAACTCCGTAATCTGGGGCCCCAGGTCTTCCTCCCCTTCCTGTATCCCCTGACTCCATAACCCCTTTCTCTCTCGCCAGGGCTTCAGAACATTCACATGATACGTTTGTATCCGGCCTTACTCATGCCTCACTGCATAGGTGGTGGGACCCAACTGTTTCTCTATTGTAACTGTCCCTTTCCACTGGCTCGTGAATTTATGTGGGGAGTCAGATATCAATACCAGCACTTTTTCCCCCACCTGAAATGTCCGATTGGCACTCCTCCTATCATAATAGGTTTTTTTTGGTGACCTGGCTTCTGGCTAGCTCCTGCTGCGCCCACTCCTGCACCCTCATCAAGCGCTCCTTTAGATCAACCAAATACCTACTAACTTCCTTATCCTGCTCCTCGGGTGGCACCCACTGCTCTTTTAAAATATCCAGCACTCCCCTGGGTACTCTCCCATACATCATCTCAAACGGAGAGACCTTTAGGGAGGCTTGCACACTTTCCCAACACACATACAACACAAAGGGAAGTAACAAATCCCACTGTTCATGATGGATACCGAGTCCCTTTCTTAACAGCATCTTCAAGGTCTTATTGAAGCGCTCCACCAACCCATTGGTCTGGGGGTGGTAGGCCGCGATACGGAGGTGCTGGATCCCAAATGCCTCCCATACCTGTTTCAGCGTATGGGACAGAAAATTGGTCCCTCGGTCTGTTAATACCTCCCTGGGGAACCCCACCTCACAGAAAATCCGAATGAGATAGGAGGCTATGACTTTGGCTGAGGTGTTGCGGAGAGGAATAGCCCAAGGATACCTAGTAGCCATATCCACCACAACCAGTATATAGGAGAAACCCCGCTTGCTCTTGGTAATGGGACCGATCATATCCATAGCCACCCGGGTCATCGGGATAGCTATCCGGGGCAGAGGACATAGGGGGGCTCGGGCAGGCACCTTCTCCGACACCTTTTGGCACTGGGCGCAAGCAGCTCAGAACTGCTCAATACTCTTGTACACCCCAGGCCAATAGAAACGGAGCAACACCTGCGTAAGTGTCCCTTGGACCCCCCTTATGCCCTCCCAAAGGGTGATCATGAGCTAGCCGCATAACCAACTCCCTGAAACCCTGGGGAACCACTAACTGCTTCTTGGTACCCTCCTCACCCGGAGTCCGGGCTACACGGAATAGTAGCCCCTGGTCAACACTGAATCGAGGGAAAACCTGCTCTCCCTCCTGTCCCGCCCGCTCCCAGGCGTACCCGTAAGTTAGCATCCGTTTCCTGCTCCTTGTGGAAGTAAGGGAACCTCTCCCGCATCCCCACCGGGTCTTGGGGAAATTCCCCCTGCTCATTCAAATCAGCTCTCCTATGCTTCTGGGCTCGCTTCTTTTGGCTAGAGCTAGGCTTCTCCCTACCCGGGGCCTCAAAAATGTCCATTTGGAACGGGAATACCTGAGAAACTGTGGGCCTATCCCCCTCTCCCTGCTTTCTTTGGGCCCGTGTAGTCGCCAGTCCTGTCCGACTCCCCAGGTACTGGAAAAAGGGAGCCCAATCTCGCCCTAAAATCAAATTCTGAGGCAGCCGGGGTAGTACCGCCACCTTCACATCATGGGTCCCTACCGAGCTCTTAATCTGCACCCGATGGACTGGGTATCGTGAGGTAGCCCCATGAATGCACTGGATGTTTATTAACCTACTCCTTTTGCCCTCTCCCTTTTTCCCTCCTTTCACCTGGTCCCACAACCTCTGGGAACACATTGTTTGGTCGGCCCCCGAATCCAGGAGCCCCTCTACCTCAATCCCTCCAAACTCCACCCACTGAGTGAATTGGCCCCCGGCTGAGAAAGGCACATGAGAGGTTAACCCCAGTCGAACCCCACAATCCCGTCTCACATGCCCAGGTTTCCCACAATGATAACACTGCCTATCTTCCCCCATTCCCTTTTCCTTATACCCTGAGGAACCCTTCCCTAAGATGCTTTTGGGCTGGGAAGAAAACCCCCTTGATCCCCTGAAACATTGAGACTCAAGATAACATTCCATCCCTTTGACAGCAGTTTCTAATGTTTCACACCCCTTTCTTACCAAGTCTGTCCTCACTATTTCCAGTACAGACTCTAAGAATTGTTCTAACACCAGCTCTTGTAAAATTTGCATCACTGACCTTTTGTCTGGCTCGAACCACCTCGTGGCAAGGTCCATTAATTTCTGGGGCAGGGCTCTCGGAGTCTCCCCCTCCAACCAGCTCCGGAACCGCCGGCGATAGGTCTGTTTACTCACACCATATCTGTCCAGGATAGCCTTCTTAAGGCAACCATAGTCTGCTACCTCTGATGGAGCCAGCCCCCGAAATGCTGCCAAGGCCTCCCCAGCTGGGGCCAAATGAATGGTCCACTGATCCTGGGGCCACGCAGCAGCCACGGCCACTCGTTCAAAGGTTCCCAGGTAGTCCTCGATATCGTCCCCAGGAGCCAAGTTGCCCCAGGGTAGCCAGTTCACATGACCAGATTCCCCATAGGTTCGAACCCCCGTTGTCCGGACTCCTCTCCACTCGGGCCGCTCTCTTTGACACACTCCCAGACCACATCATCTCTTGTACTAGGTCCAACAAGGGTTGTTGCTGGGCTCTCGATGCTGCCAGAGAGTCCTCCATGAATTTCTGTGCCAGTTCTTGCTGCTTCTGGAACTGGTGTGCTATGAATGCCATCAGCTCCTTCGATCCATGATCTCCGAGACCCGATGGTTCCTGGAGAAAAACAGAATACAAGACCCAAGTGCCGCACTTCACACAATATGCCCAATTGAGAGCAAATGATTACTCCCACCCGTTTCACAATCCTTGCCCCAATTCTGAGTCTGCTTACCAGAATCAGGGTAAATATAAGCCTTCCTTGGTGGGTCTTTGATTGATCCCACCACTGCCACCACTTTGTAGCTGGGTCCCCCTTCCAGGGCCCAGCCAGGCTCAACCCTGCTTAGCTTTCTTCTTCACCCGACTGTTGCCTCGCTCCACACCACCTTGGCCTGTTCTGGGAACTCAGTGCCAGACCCCCTGAGAGCTTGCAGGATTTCCTCCTCTCTCTATTGTTTCCACAGAGGCTCAATCAAGGCAAAACGTTTATAGAAAAAAAAAACTTTATTTTCTTGCTTCCATTCAGCATAGACACAAAAGGAAAACACCTTACTCCCAGGTTGTTAAGGTTTGCTGCCAGAGTCTCATTCAGGGTTTAAACAGTCCATATAACTTCACTTTAGCCAAAATTACTTCTTTTAGGGAACAGTACATTATCAGAAAGAAAACACAATAGCTTGGTAGGCTGCAGGCCCAGACCTTTTCAGTATGAAACAGTTTGCAGTCTTTCTTACAGCACAGCTACACAGCTTTGGTCCCACCTGGTTCAGACTGGGGTTTCAATTGTGCCCAGCCCTCTTTCCCCGGGGCTGCACCTGTTTCCTCTTTAGTAGAAATCTCCCCCAGCGCCTCAGTCTCTCTCCTCTGGTCTTCCACCAGTCTCTCCAAGGCACAGCTAGCCACCCTCTTATAGCAGCCTTTCGGGTTTGAGCTAGTGCTCCAATCTCCATCTGTTCCTCTTCTAGTCCTCCAGTAACCTCCATTTTATCCTCCTCTTCAACTTCCACCACCCCCAACCTCTCCAGCTGGCCCTCATCACCTTCCTCAGAGACCATTTCCCAATCTTCTATCTCCTCCCCTAACTCTTGCACAGCCGGGTGGGAAGAGAGGGATTCTGGGACTGGTAGTTCCTTCTCTTGTTCCTTAACCTGGCCAACCTCTCTGCCTCCGGTAGCACAGCTTTCTGAATGTGGGTGTTGTGCACATGAAGTCTGCCCCGTTGAGGTTCCCCAGCTGCCTGCACCCCCCTTCTGCGTGCCTTCCCGGATCCCCTTTCACCTACCCTCTCACAACATGTAGGAAGAGAAGAGCATGCAGAGAATGCTCCACAATATATATATATATATATATATATATATATATATACACACACATACGTGTGTAGTTGAGTGGGGAATTAGAGAAGTTTGAGATGGAGAGGCAGTTGTAGGGGCTAGTTCAGAGGGGAGGGGCAGTTGTATAGGATACCTTTGAGGGCTCTGAACAGTTTGAGGTATTGGGATAGTTGCAGGAATTAGTCTTGCATTGGGGTAATTGGGTAGTTTTTGAAAGTGGGAGTAGATAGGGCATTGATGGGTGGAGGCATTGGTAGGGGGTAGTTCTGTGGGGTGGGGCAGTTTGGGAGGATTGGGGCAGTTGCTGGGGATTTGGGCCTACATGCAGTTTGTAGGGAGTTGGTACTGTTATGGAGGACTTTGGGAAGTAGCACGGGCCTAGTTTTGGTGCATGGTGCACTTGCTGGTTTGGAGACAGTTGTGGTAGATTTTGGAATGAGGCAGTTGCAGGGGATATCTAGCAAGTTAGGCTGTTTGGAGCAGTAACGGGATAGTTTTGGGAGGTAGTGCAGCAGTTACAGGTTAGATTGAGGAGCTGGGGTGATTGCAGGGAGTATTTTTGAGGGTGGGAAAGTTGCAGGATAATTTTTGAAGTGGAGGCAGTTTAGGTGGATTAGGTCAGGTATAGGGGTAGTTTTGGAGATGAAGCCAGTTTGGGGAGGTTGGGAGCAGTTACAGGTTGGTTGTTTTGAAAACCAAACTGGCTGGGGGTCCCTCCAGGATGGTCTCCAGAACCACTACTGTACACTAATAGGCAACTCATCAAAAAGTGCTGCTCAACTCTCTCCTAGAGGCACACCTAGCCAGGTGGGTTTTCATGCATTTGATACATTTGTATATATTGGAGATCCATTGCATGAAAATCTCTCTCATATATATTCATTGTTGAATATCCTGAACATTTGATTAGCTGGTGGTCCCCAAGGTACATTCTTGACATATTAGCATTAAAGAATTTAAAAAGTGCACACAAGGTGTGGCACAGTAGTGTGTTTCTCCTTCCTGGAAGAGTAACCTAGTGGTTAGTGCAGCAGGCTTTGATCCTGGTGAACCGGGATTGATTCCCACTGCAGCTCCTTGTGACCCTGAGAAGTCACTTAACCCTCCATTGCCCTAGGTACAAAGTACCTACCTGTATATCTATATTAATAAATCCCACCTTGAACGTTCTGAAGCTCAGTCCAAGGCAGAGAAGCTCACTCCAAGGCAGAGAAGCACAAATATCCTGTAGTCTTCATAGGCTAGGACCAGTCACCCTCACTCATAGACCCGCCCTCAGCCACGCCCCATCTGTACATAAAACGCTACCTCAACATTCTGAAGACAACCTGCTGAAGCCATCTGCAAAATCCCTAAACAGTTTGTAAGTTCATGGTGGTGAAGCCATCCAACTCACCATGTCTCTCTGCCCCGCCCTCGAGGGCGGAACACAGAGAGTAAAGGGATCCATAAAGGCACCCCTACCAACTGGCAACCCCCGCCAACAAACAACGACCCAGGCAGGGGGAGTGTTTCCGTACTCCTCCCCCTGCCTAGGAATCACTACAGACTGCTGGCAAACTCCCCAACCACACAACCACAAAAGCCACCCACAACCCCCCCACACACACACACAAATGCAAACACACACAAACATCTGTTCCACATGGTTAAGAAGCAGATACAAACCAAAAATAAGACTTTGATAAACTAGTATGGTTGGATGAATTACATAAAGCGGGGGGGGGGGGGGGGGGAATTGTCTTGAATATGGCCTTTACAGTTCAGCCCATGCAATTTATAAGGAAACATTTGTTATGAATTCTCGAACAAAGCCAACAAGCTCTCTTTGTAACAATTGAAGATAACCCACATTAAGGGGTAAGTTATCAATATGGGCTACTGTTAAATCTGGTTATTTTAGTATGGTCTCATGTCATAAAATGAGACCCTGTGCTAAAATAACCCAGCTTAAAAGTAGCCCACATTGATAACTTCCCTCTCACACGGTTTATTCAAAAACTTAGGGATGAGCTAGATTCTGAAATGTATAAGTCTGATTAGATGGCTGCTTGCTTTTCCAGAGATTATGAATGATCATATTCCTACCAGTCTCCTGTCACTTTGGATGATGTGGAGGAATAGATGGTGTCCAAAAAGCTTCCAAATGTAGACCCTACACTCAGTCTACATATTAAACAGCTTTTTATGCGGGATAAGTTTTGGGGGACAATTTCATCTCTAAAAAAAAATAAGGCAGTTGAACTTTATCATCTCCCTGCCAAGGTATACAAACGGGAACAGGTAGACCCACTGTTAATATCTGTTTTAACAATATAGATAGATAACAGGTACCATCTGCCTACTTTTACAATGATACCATATTGGTTACTCCCAAGAAGATAAAGCCTGTTACTGTGCAGTAACTGCGGACCCATTTTTTTGTTATTATTATTTCAGCAGTTACCTAATGTAAGTACCCCAGCACATATTTTTCTTTTAATTCTGAGGAAGGTTTTTGCAAATTATACCTGATTAGGTGGAAAAATAAAAATTTATTTTGCCACTCTTTCACTACTGACATTTATTGGGGAGAGTTGGTTTACTTGCTTGTGGCACAGTGTATTTGTAGACTAGCCATGACAATCCCCAGGCTTCAGTTACATTGGGAAACTATTGGGTCAGCTCGTTTCCTTTTCCTGCTTACATATTCATTGAAGATCCACTCGCCTCAAGCCATGTGAAGGCCCAATCATTCTTTTCAAAAAATCTGTATGTTGGTGGGTGCCTTCCCATTCTTCACCTCTGTAGTGGTAATAGTCTAGACTACTGTCTTACCCTCTGGCTCACACTGTGTAAACATGTCAGCTGATCCTTAGAACATCTGCTGGCCTTTGACCCTTGCATTTTGTGCACGTTTTTGTTGCTTTATGTTATATAAGTTGTTTTATTCAGATCATGCAATATATATGTGATCGCTATATGCTCACTGAGGACAAAATCTAAAAGGAATTAAGTAAAATGGGTTATTGCCGGGTGACTCAAACAGGCAAGATGTGAGTCAGGAAGAAACACTATTATTGAACTAGGCTGCAAAGTTTCAGACTGAGCCAGGAGGTCGTCATTTGTTGCAGTGATATATTGTTATTAGCTGTAAATATATTACATTTGCTTTTAAAAGCTTGATGCTAGCTGTAAATAAACTGCATTTATCTTTAGGAAGTTTGTGTGCTGTCTTTGGGCATCATTTCAGGCCAAAATGACCCCATACCCTCCCTTTTCTGTAGAAGATTTTTATCAGAGATATGGGGAGAAAGACTTGAGAGATACTGTATAAAAATATTAGGCATTCTGTATTTCTTGCCTTGTTTGAGGGAGACATTTTTGTATCAAAACCTAAAATGGAAGGTATTTGTTTGAAATCCTTATTTTCAGATTAGTCATTTTGTCTCTGTTCTATATAAGTTATGCCCTTGAACAAAGGAGAAATTTGTATTTACTGGGAGGGGGTAGGAGGCATATTGTTCCCATTTATACTTGACAGTTTTGTAGGTCATATGCACTTACCCGCATAGATATCAGGTTTGTTGGAAAGGAATTTTCAGGGAGCAAGGTAAAGATTTTTGGAAGAATTATGGAATATTACATGGAAATATTCTATCCCCTTAAATCTACTTTCTGTGCAACATTAGAATCTTAAATTGCTTAGAAATGAGGGCCTAGCTTATGGAACCCTAACACCATCCCCTCTTTTTTTCAATGGAGTGCGGGCTGTTTGGGGAATTTTGTCCATATGCAGTGGCACTGGCTCATGTACAATCTTTTGGGGTCAAGGTATGGTTGGTAAGTAGGCAGCATACATGAAGCAACAATAAAGCTGATTCACTGTCTGCTATTAACAGCAAGATGCACAATAGCTAAATTATGGAAGAGAAATGCCCCCCCAATCATTCTTAGTGGTTGAGTAAAGTATAGGAGGGACCGAGGGAAGAGGATATGTAGTAATATACAGGTAAGAATAGTAGAGGACATCTAGGTCCCTTCCCAACTTACCCATCCTGTTGTAATGGAAGAAGGAGTATCCATGAGGGACTGAGTAAGATGGAAAGTATCACGTCTGTGAACCATGTCTAGCAGTCCTCACCTGCATCTTACTACTACTACTTATCATTTCTAAAGCGCTACTAGATGTACGCAGCGCTGTACACTTGAACATGAAGAGACAGTCCTTGCTTGCCAGAGCTTACAATACTTATCCCCTTCCCTCTGGCCCTTCTATAGAACTTCTTCCTTTTCGGTTAGCTATTTTTCCTCCTGTACTAGGCTGCGCATTTGGTTTGCTATTCTCTAAACATGTTACAAAATATTACAGACAAAAGATTCAACAGAAATTAGAGAGAAAAGTCTTTTATTTCTTACCAGCACACCATCAGACATCAGTTGTAACAAACTTACAAAATCTAACATCAGTACCTCTGGTAATTATAAGTAATCAGACTAATTATATAAAGAAGAGAAAAAGGAGGAAGAAAAGTTTATTCCTCTTACAAAGGTCGCAGAACAGAGAGAAAGAAAGAATGAAAGAAAGAGTCTTAGATATAGAGAATTAGTTTCTACAAAGGGGGAGAGCACCCCCTTTGAGAATTTAGAGAATGTTCAATCTTCTTTTATGAGTGACTCTATATGCCTTTTGCCAGAATTTGTCACTTTTGCTGCATGCATTTTCCCCACCCATCAAGCCAGTCATCTATTGAATGCTTTAAGGACAGTCTGTCCTAGCTAGTGGAACTCCCTTCCATACCCCTCCTGTGAATGGATGATTTTCTTCTTTGCTTTTTAGTGCACACTGCTGTCCAATCCAGGACAGTGGCCCTGCCACTAGAGATGCCGTTGCCCAGTTCCAGGCTGCAGATTTTGGGATAGTCCTGGATTTCTGAGCATCTATTCCTGATGCATTATGGGACTTGTAGCACTGATTTCAATGGACAGGATCAGGCACTAGAAATCCCACACTGCTCTGAAATGTAAGTTCAAAACCAGGAGTGTCCCAAAATCTCCAGCCTGCCACCCTTGTGGATGCATGACTTCTCGAATCTTACTCATACCTCCTTTGCTGTGCATTTACATATCTAGCTTTCAATATTTTCTGCCCTTTCCCTGCAAGACCAGGCCTTAGCCTGGAATAAGGCCATAGCAGACATTTATGATTCCCTAGCTCCCCTACAAAGAGAGAGTCTTACAGCTCTGTTTTGCTGCAAAGAACCCTGTTTAACTCTTGATCTTTGTCTTCTCCGCAGTCAACACAGGTGGAATATCATGGAGGAAGTGTAAAAATGCACTCTCCTTGACTCATTATAGATCTTTGGCCATTCAGTAAACACAAGTTCTTATGGATGCAAAAAAGGCCCACTATTCTTTCCAAATAATGGGTGCCCCTAACTCTGGAAGAAATTACTGTATTGTCTGCTCTATTACCTCTACCCTGTCTATTTCATCTATTATCTTGCTAAGGATGTAAAAAGAATTGAAGCGGTGCAAAGAAAAGCTACGAGAATGGTATGGGATTTGCGTTACAAGACGTATGAGGAGAGACTTGCTGAACTAAACATGTATACTCTGGAGGAAAGGAGAAACGGGTGATATGATACAGACGTTCAAATATTTGACAGGTATTAATCCGCAAATGAACCTTTTCCGGAGATGCGAAGGCGGTAGAACGAGAGGACATGAAATGAGATTGAAGGGGGGCAGACTCAAGAAAAATGTCAGGAAGTATTTTTTTCACGGAGAGAGTAGTGGATGCTTGGAATGCCCTCCTGCGGGAGGTGGTGGAAATGAAAACGGTAACGGAATTCAAACATACGTGGGATTAAGCATAAAGGAATCCTGTGCAGAAGGAATGGATCCTCAGGAGAATAGTCGAGATCGGGAGGCGGGGCTGCTGGTTGGGAGGCAGGGATAGTGGCTGGGCAGACGTATACGGTCTGTGCCAGAGCCGGTGGTTGGGAGGCGGGGCTGGTGGTTGGGAGGCGGGGATAGTGCTGGGCAGACTTATACGGTCTGTGCCCTGAAGAGCACAGGTACAAATCAAAGTAGGGTATAATGAGTTGCCTTGTTGGGCAGACTGGATGGACCGTGCAGGTCTTTTTCTGCAGTCATCTACTACGTTACTATGTTACTCATGCTTTGCCCCATGCAGAGGAATTTGCCTCCTATTTTACTTTGAACATTTATTTGTCTCGCAATTTTCTTGCTCCTCCCCCTGGATTCCTTTCCCCTCCTGACAGTGGCTCCTAGCTGTTCAGATAATCATGTTCTTGAGCATGTCCTAGTCTCTTTTCTCCGCCATCCCCTATTGCAATCACCCAGGCCCTTTCTTTTGTTTGCCTTTCCACTACACCCTATGAGCCTATGCCTTCAACTTTTGTGAAGCATTTTGGACACCCTATGACTACATTTCTCCATCTTATGATTAGTAACTCATTGGTTAAGATTTTGGTTCCAGATGTTTGGAAATTGGCTTATATGGTCCCAAGATGAAATGATCCCAAAGTAGACCCTGCGCTGGTAACTAATTTTCATCCAATAGCCTTATTACCTTTTGTTTCAAAAGTGGATGAACAGTTTGTTCGGCTGCAGTTAGAGGACTTTTTGGAACAGACTCAAGCCTTTCATTCATACCAGACCAATTTCATGAAATTTCAAAGCACTGAAACCACTTTCTTGGTATTACCACGTTTATTCTCCAGCACTTTGACTGTAATGAAGTGTCTGGCCTTGTCTTTCTAGATTATACCAAGGCCTTTGTTACGAATGACTATACTCTTCTCCTACAACACCTATTCTCTGTAGGAGTTCAGGGTATGGCTTTGACCTGGCTCCACTCTTATCTGTCTAGTAGGCAGTACTCTGTTTCCTGGCAAGATGCTCAATCAACCCCTTATGCCTTGTCCTGTGGGATCTTTCTATCTCTGCTTCTTTCCTTTATCTCATCTCTGGGCCGCAAGGTGTTTGCATATACTGATGACATCCAAATTCGCTCTCAATTTCTTCCAGACAATGTTGCTGTAAGCTCTTTTAATCATAAACTTGACCAGATAGCAGACTGGCTTTCAGTACATAAGCTGAAATTGAATCCTCAGAAATGCAAGTATACACTATTTAATCACTCTTACATTCCATCTTCGGCTGCTCATGTTCAGCTGGTGGGTAGCCCACTTGTTCTGATGGATTCTGTACGTGTGCTGGAGGTGACTCTAGATTGTACACTCTTCTTTCACCAACATGTTTCTTGTAATTAAGGCCATTTTTTTTTTCAAATTTAGATTACTTTACTCTGTTCATCAGATATTTCCTATCTGTGCTACGTACACTGTGAGCCACTCGCTGGTAATCTCACACCTTGATTACTGAAATGCCCTGCTGCAAGGTGTCAGGAATAAGTACACTATTGCCTCCAAATAATGCAGAATGCTGCAATTTGCTTTCTCACAGGGGCAGGACATTTTGATCATGTCACTCCCCTACTGCACTCTGAACATTAGTTGCCGGTTTCCTTGCATATTACCTACAAGAGTCTCATCCTGGTACATAAAATCTATTTGGGTTACCTTCTTACCTCTCTCAACTTCTTCTGCCTTACCATCCCTCGAGAAACCTGCATTCCTCCCAGCAGAGTCTACTCCAGGTCCCCTCACACTAATATTCACCTTACTATCCATAATAAATGTTTTCCTGTCATGGACCCCTCTCTGTGGAACTCCTTTCTTATGGATCTTTGACGAGATCAATCCTTGGCCATATTTAAGGCCAAACATAAGACTTGGCTCTTCTTTTGAACATCTAGACCTTAGTTCGCCCTTGTTTCCGTGTTTGGGTTAGGATTTCAGAATCTGGTTGCAATAGTTTAATAAATGCTCCTTTGTTGTGCCTCCTTGGCCCCCCCCCCCTTTTTTTTTCTTCTTTCTCTCCACATCTCTGTCCTATATTTTGTTGTAGTTACTTTTATATATATATATATATATATATATATATATATATATATATATATATATATATATATATATATATATATATATTATTTTCAAGTTTATTACAAACAATATATATAAAGATTTGGATTTTGCTCATACCTTTTTCAGTAGTAGCTCAAGATGAATTACATTTAGGTACGCTAGTTATTCCCATGTCTCTGGAGGGCTCACATTCTAAGTTTGTACCTGAAGCAATAGAGGGTTAAGTGATTACCCAAGATGTTATCTTATAAGAAGCTTAGCATCCTCCAACTACCTCAACTAAGATTCAAGGCGAGAATACAATAAGAAAGAAATGGATACATCAAGAATTAAAAAATATAAAAGAAAATATTTCACTGGTCTACAAAAAAAAACTTTTTTTCTGTAACAAGAACAAAACATACATTTTCCGGAAGATAATTCTTCCCTGAATCCAGATCTCATTTCAGAATTTCTGTATCAGCCTCAGTTTTCATGTGATAATGGTTTTTGTAAATGCTTGTGTCGGCGTATGTAGCTATTATATGTATCTGGCAAAATGACACGCTTCTGCTACAAGAGTTATAAAAAAAAACTGTGTCAGTTCACAAAGAAATCAAAGATATAAGCAACATAAGAGTAAAGAGAAGTGAAGAAACATACCTAAAAAGATTTCCTTCCTGATTTCCTGTGGTACTTTGCCTCGGCTGAAGTTCTCATATGTCTCCAGGTTAACTGCATGAGTAATCGGAACTGAAGGAAATCCGTTCCCATTGTGAAGAAGTACTGCTTTCAGACTAACTTTGCTAGAATCTATGAACAAGCGCCACTCATTTACATTGAAATCATGGCCAAGAGTCTCCATAACGGATTCGATATCATTACAAAAGACCATATCACCTTCCTTGGAGAAATCAGAAAAAATAGCATACTTTTGTATCGCAAGTATCCATCCTTTTAATCTCGAACCTAAAAGCTCAGCCTGTTGCTTTGACAAATTTAAATCACGAACAAGATCGTTGCGATCCCCTTGTATCAAAAAGTGGGGCACATTTGATTCACAGAGGTCCTGAAATGATGGGTCGGTTTGCATATCCCCTTCTCTGTCTTCTGCATGTTAGTCACTGTATTCATCTTCACTCACTATCAAATTCTCAGGAGGCACTGGTACTGGCAATTCTTCACTGTGACATACAGGTCTTATAGCAGATGGTAAGTTAGGATATTGCATAGTTTTCCTTGTTTTCAAAGTGATTCCTGCTATTTTTGTCAGACAGAAATAACAATCTATTGTGTGATCCGTTGGTTCTCTCCAAATCATGGGAACAGCAAAGGGCATGCGATGTCTTCCTTTTAACCAGCCTATCAGGAGTGTAACACACATCAAACAGCAAATGTGGCGAGCCCATTTGCGGTCCTGTTCACCAACCTTACACCCAAAATATAGTTTTTAGCACTTTTTTACAAGAGGATTAAGTTTTCGTTTTTGCGATTTCAGAGTAAACTCTCCACAGATATAACAAAAAGAATTTGGGCTATTTGCACAGGTACGAGGCATTTCTTCTGAAATGACACAAAACACAAACCTTCACAAACGTTGAACTACAAGCAGTCACTTCCAACAGCAATTGTTGACTGAACTCTCAATGCTGAGATACAGGTGGCAACTGACGCAACAGAACGTGTTTGAACATGTTCAAGCATGACTCATGGGCAATGTTGCCAAACCTCCCTTATTTCCTGGTGGTGGCTTTCTAAACTAAGGGTTTTGTATTGTAATTCCTAGTATATTTCAATTGTTTTTCCAACAATTACAACTGCTGCTGCTCCCCCGAGGGTGGGATACAGGGAGGGAAGGAGACCCGAAGGGAGGAGTTCCGCCTCACAGGGAGGTGAGAGGGAGAGTCATACCGCACGTGATTTAAATACAGGGGGCCGGCCCGGTGGCAGACGGTCAGAGGGCGGGTGGGACTGGCACTTGGCCCCCCTTGAAGGCCCGGGCCCTGGGGATTTTGTCCCCCCATCCCCCCTCTCGGCGGCCCTGCACAGCAGGGTACCAAAATGCAGTGTTTTCAAGGATTTTTATAAAAAGGGTAGCGTGTCACAAGAATAACTGAGCCTGATAGGCAAAAACTGATTTCATTTTCGAATTCAGCACCCATGACTTAGCTAAGAACACCATTCACATTTTTTGTAACAAAAATGCCGTTTACCATTTTTAAACAACATCATAGCTTACTAGACAAATAAATATGCTTTCAAAGCTTTATGAAAAGAATAGTAACAACTCATAGAACGTAATTCCAATGGCAGGTCATTCCATAATTGAACAGCTAAAAATAATAAAGAATGAGAAAATAAAGCTTTAAATCTCACAAACATAGGAAAGACTAGGAGTAATTGAATACAGTTTCTGGAGTTGCATTAGAGTTTAACATTCTCACCATTTGAGAGAGATGGGCAAGTGCACATTAAAATCTTAAAAAATTAAACATAACACCTTAAAATAAATCCGAGCCTGTATCAGTAACCAATGCAACTCCATCCGTAGAGAAGTCACATGATCAATTTGAGAGTTACAAAAAAAATTAGTCTAGCAGCTGACGAATTAATTGAATTTTAGAGAGCAGCTTAGAGATCATGGCAACTGTCTGTATTTGGGTATAATCTATTAAAGCTAAAATTGAAAGCTGCACAATAATTCTGAAATGATCTTGCAGAAAATAAGAACATAGCAGACACAATTGCTTCAACTTAAAATAAGATTTCCTAACCAGACTATTAATCTGGGGTTAACAGTATCCCCGAGGCTTTGGACACCAGTTGGGCCCCATCATAAATCAGAACAGACTGTGGGATATTTGGCAAATTAAGAGTAAACCATAAAAATCTGGTCTTATCAGCATTTGGTTTGTTGTACAGGCACAGACCAGTCTCTAACCCTACCAATACAATCACTGATAATTAGATCATAAGGAGCAGCAGTGGAATTTGAATCAGACCCCCCTGGATGTTAAAGCCAGCGCTCTATGCATTGAGGGTCATGAAAACTCCCTTCCCAGCAGGTTTGGGCAAAGTTTGTTTGATTTAAAGGTTTAGATTTCAACTAAGCTCAGGTTATTTGGTGAATTTAGATAGAAAGAAATGCACACTGGGCTGAGTTAAAGTGTGAGTTATGTTTGCCATCTGCTTTTTAACCACCTGAAATATGGAGTGGAGGAGTGGCCTAGTGGTTAGGGTGGTGACTTTGGTCCTGGGGAACTGAGTTCAATTCCCACTTTAGGCACAGGCAGCTCCTTGTGACTCTGGGCAAGTCACTTAACCCTCCATTGTCCCATATTGAGCCTGCCATGATTGGGAAAGCATGGGGTACAAATGTAACAAAAAATATGAGTTTGTGTTATAAGGAAGGTTCTGTAGGGTTGAGGATTTAAGAGTTATCTTTTTGGTTGCTTTGTGCTTGCCAGACCATACCTAGGGAGAATTCGTATTGTACTCACATGGTTGGAAGTCAACTGTTGCTGTAAGTTTGCAGGGGGTGGGGGTGGCTCATGTATTGCATGTTTGATGTTGGTTTGTTTCAAGTACATATAATAATAAAACTTGAAAACAGAAAACAAAAGATAAAAGTAGAGGAGAAACACAAGAAGAACTAAGAAAACATTCAAAAACAAACAACAAAACACTACACTCAGGCAAAAAATAACTTGACAGACCTCTCTGCCCAGCTTGGCCTACTGCATCTCTCAAGCTGTAAAAAATCCTATCCACAAAAAGCCTTACTAAGAGGAAATGTCTTGATGCCTTTCTTAAACTTCTTGCATGAAGTCTTGGGATGAAGGCAAACAATTCCACGGGGAAGGGGGCCTGCTAAATGAAAGCTGGACGTCTAGTCACTAGTGGATTTAAGGCATGAGCAAGAGGTTGGAGGAATACTCTAAAGGTTTGTATACTGTTATCTAAGGGACCCTTTTAATAAGCGGCCAATCTGAAACTGATGCTGGCAGTAGTCCCCCCCCCCCCCCCCCCCCCCCCCCCCCAGCGTGCGGCTTTTCTGGCACTGGTGGAAATATTAAAAAAAATATTTCTGCAGAGGGTACCCAGCAGTAATCAGGCATCGCTGTGTGCTACCTGGTTAGCATGGGAGACCATACTGCCAGCTCAGTGTAAGTGCACCCCCCCCTCCCCACATGGTCACACTGTAGGAGCAATCTTAGCATATGGCCATGTCTTTTTTTTCAGCCTTTTACCCACTGTGCTAAAAAGAACCTTGGCGCGTGGCAAAAATGGCCCCCGCCATTAGCACAGGGCCATTTTTACTGCAGCTTAGTAAAAAGGTCCCTAAGAGTGCTTGTTGATGAATAAGGACAGAGAAAATCAAAGAGATACTAAGGAATTCCAGTGAACCTTTAGAAGAATTTTAAACCTTATCCTGTGAGAAATAGCAAGCCAATGTTTGGCAACTACTACTACAGCAGTAACGTGATTGCATTTCCTAGCATGACAGAAATTTTACCTCCATGTGTTGAACATTTTGCAGTCTTTTAATAGTTAAGGTCTTATTTCCAAACTCGTCTCATAATGCATCAAGGAAGGAGGGTATGAAGCCATGCCAATCAAAGTCCTTTGTGTGTGTTGGTTGAAGGGGCTGCCTTTAAAAAGCATTTTCATCCATGATGCTCCTCAGTAAAAAAAAAACCAAAAAAATAAAGGAATATTTGATGCTTTGGAAAACATGTAGTTAAATATTTCATTATACATCCAGGTAGCTGAATTATTATTTTAGGTATGTTTTTTTCCTGACTGTGAAAGGTGTTAAATTGGATCTAGAAGTCAGTTCTCTATTTAAGCTGCAGAAGAGTACAGCAGGCTTCTGTATACACTGCCTGGAATTTACTTAGCCCTGCTCTGGAGGGGCTGTCTCTGAGGACTGGTGCAGTCTCTGTGTTTGCAAGCCTTGGCTTCTCTACCTAGACAATCAGCAGTGATGCCATGCCAATCAGTACCAAATTGTGAACAATTTTTTTTAAGAGGACTGGATGGCACAGGCTGTTGACACATGCTTACACAGACATTCATCTTGATGCAACCAGTTCAAATTTAGCTCAAGTTGATAGCAATAGAAAATCATTACCATCTGAAAGCCATGGGTAGCTTATCTGATATTCTCTATCCAGTTCCCAGCTGACAGATGTCACCATTGTACTCTATAGTTTAACCACTTCACATTTCAGCTTCTTTTTTTTTTTTTTACAAACTACATGCACTCATAAAACAATGAGACCTGTTTACTAAGCTGTGTTAGTGGTTCAAAGCACATCCCCACCTATTTAATGCCCAAAATTGTGTTTGCCATGATACTTGTTTAATACTGAATTAGCATGTGCTAACATGGTTAAATTCAGTAAATGGCACCTAAGACTGGCACTGAAAAAATTAGTGCTTAGCACTGTTCTATAAATGGAGCTCAAAGTTAGGTGCTGGGAGCCACGATGACATTTAAGTGTGACCATTAACACCAATGAAACCGTGGTGTACATAAGTATTGCCATACTGGGAAAGACCAAAGGTCCATCGAGCCCAGCATCCTGTTTCCAATAGTGGCCAATCCAGGTCACACATACCCAGCTAGATCCCAAAAATGCACAAAACATTTTATACTGCTTATCCCAGAAATAGTGGATTTTCCCCAAGTCCATTTAATAATGGTCTATGGACTTTTCCTTTAGGAAGCCAGCCAAACCTTTTTTAAACTCTGCTAAGCTAACCGCCTTTACCACATTCTCTGGCAACGAATTTCAGAGTTTAATTACACGTTGAGTGAAGAAAACTTTTCTCTGATTTGTTTTAAATTTACTACATTGTAGCTTCATCGCATGCCCCCTAGTCCTAGTATTTTTGGAAAGCGTGAACAGAAGCTTCACATCTACCCGTTCAACTCCACTCATTATTTTATAGACCTCTATCATATCTCCCCTCTGCCGGTCCACTGCCCCCTCTGATGTTGCTTCATGTTCCAGGGTAGGGGACCAGCAGAGCCAATAGCCATGCAACTGCTCCATGCACCCCCTTACTAGGAGGAAGGGTGGTGGGGGTGATGTACTTTGAGGAGGATGCACATCAGGGGGGTTAGGATGTGACATGCCTTGGGGGGGGGGGCAGCGACAATAAGATCCAAGTGGCAAGCAAGCTATGTACGCCACTGAAGTGGTGGTACATTGCTCTAGGTGTGAGCTTATACAGTTGCCTCGATAATGTACCAAAAGGAGTAAAGCCATTAGAACACCATCAGGCTTATTTTCAAAAGAGAAGGGCGCCCATCTTTTGTCACAAATTGGGAGATGGGCGTCCTCCCAGGGTCGCCCAAATCGGCATAATCGAAAGCTGATTTTGCGTGTGCTCAACTGCTTTCTGTCGCGGGGACGACCAAAGTTCACGGGGACGTGTTGAAAGCGTAGCAAAGGTGGGACTGGGGTGTGCCTAATACTTAGGCGTCCTCAACCAATAATGGAAAAAAGAAGGGCGTCCCTGACAAGCACTTGGGCGACTTTACTTGGTCCATTTTTTGTTACGACCAAGCCTCAAATAGGTGCCCGAACTGACCAGATGACCACCGGAGGGAATCGGGGATGGCCTCCCCTTACTCCCCCAGTGGTCACCAATGCCCTTCCCACCCTAAAAAAAACCATTTTAAATATTTTTTGCCAGCCTCTATGCCAACCTCAAATGTCATACCCAGCTCCCTGACAGCAATATGCAGGTCCCTGGAGCAGTTTTAGTGGGTACTGCAGTGCACTTCAGGCAGGCGGACCCAGGCCCACCCCCCACCCCCCACCTGTTACATGTGGTGGTAAATGTGAGCCCTTCAAAACCCAGCAGAAACCCACTGTACCCACATGTAGGTGCTCCCCTTCACCCCTTAGGGCTATGGTAGTGGTGTATAGTTGTGGGGAGTGGGTTTTTTTTGGGGGAGGGATGAGGGGGGGCTCAGCACACAAGGTAAGGGAGATATGCACCTGGGAGCAATTTCTGAAGTCCACTGCAGTGCCCCCTAGGGTGCCCAGTTGGTATCCTGGCATGTGAGGGGGACCAGCGCACTACGAATGCTGGCTCCTTCCACAACCAAATGGCTTGGATTTGGTCATTTCTGAGATGGGCGTCCTCGGTTTCCTTTATCACCGAAAATCGGGGACGACCATCTCTAAAGACAACCATCTCTAAGGACCATCTCTAAGGACGACCTAAATTTCGCAATTTGGGCGTCCCTGACCGTATTATTGAAACAAAAGATGGACGCCTATCTTGTTTCAATAATACGGGTTTCCTTGCCCCTTCACCGGGACGTCCTGCGAGGACATCCTCAGGAAAACTTGGGCACCCCTTTCGATTATGCCCCTCCATATGTTAAAACAGGATTTTCCACTCACGCATGCACATTTATATTAATGTTGTCATTAACATGTCTCAAAAGCTCACATCATTGCTGGCTGCACTCCTTTTTCTTTTGGATAGCATAAACTGAACTCCTTGTTCATTCAACTCAAGACAAAAGCAGCAGAAAAAGGTGGGGAGGGGTAGAAAGGGCAAATGTTCTGTCATGTCCTGTAACACAGAACAAGTTGAAAAGTGTACATTTACACTGGCAAAATGGCAAATTTTCTGCTTTCCTCTATTCACAGATAGTGGAAGAGCCTGACTTACTAAGACTTTTCCTTATAGCCATAGTCACAGCTAATCAACCCATGCCCTCTAGAGCACCAGTTTCATGCAGCTAATGAAACCTGTGTGTATGTTTAGCTGCAAGTGATAAGGGCAATTTTCAGTCATACCTTTTACCCTGGTATTTGCCCTTTGAAAAGTGCCCAGTCTATGGAAAAGAAAACTCAGCTGTACTTATTTATTTATTTTCCAAATGTCTATACCGCTTAAATCCAAGCAGTTTACAAAAAATAAACAAAATATACATATATTGCAAAGTAAAAGCATAAACAACAAAAAAATATAAAACAATAAAAATATAAAAATATAAAACACTAATTCTTCTGATACTACAACATAATTCTGCCTATGCTAAATGGAAGGGCTGTAAGTGCTGCTAAATGATTGCCTTTAGTTATGACTTCCCTCTACCCCCCCTAAAAAAAACAACAGATAAATAGATGCAGACAGACGTAAGGAAAGATCTGTTTAATTTTGATTATCCTAATATATACGTAGATATGACTAGTAGGTAGATATTTAAAGAAGTCAATATATTGGAGTTTACCATTCAATTTAACTTTATAACCGCAATCCGTCTTGAACAATTTCTGGTTAATCAGAATGTAAGTGTCCTTATTAAATTAACTTAAATAAAAATTAAAATAGACAGGGAGACAGACCCTCCCAAGAGGCGCTATTGCTTTTAAGATAATTGTGCATTAGAAGAATATCTCTGTTAAGAAACACATTATTCTAATATGTGTCTGTGATTTCTAAGAGCAGGCTGTGAACTTTCTTTGCACAATGTTAAGTCTAATTTATTATTAAGCATACCATCTATTATCACTGTGATTTATTTCCCTGAGCCTCTTGGATGTAAAGGAAAGAGGCGACTTACTGTCTTTCAACAAATAGATCTGTGGCTCCACTGTCCGTAGAGAAAAGAACAACGTTCACACTTCTCTCTGTAGTTTACAGAAAGTTCTTAAAGGAATTATTTAAAAATGGTAGAAGAGTCTGTAAAAACTGATAAGCAAAAGGACAGGTTCATATGACTCCATCTTCTCCTTGTCTCTGGGACTGCAATGTCTCACAGGCTCATGTCCAATATGTTGTAATTTTCTTGTCAGTGACCAGAGTTGGTGCCAAAGGTGGTGGGTGTCTTAGGCAAATCTTCAGCTTTACACCCCTGCTCAATTAACGTACAGGCCTCTAGCCTGTGGTACCCCTCCCCCTGGATTTTGATAATTAAACTCAACAATCATGATCATCACACAACTTTCCTATAAAAATAGAGGTTAAAAAATATGCTGATAGTTTTGAGTTTGTGTGGGTGTCAGGACCTATTGTTCTGCATTGCCTGTAGATGCTTTTGCTGCCCCCAAGAAACTGCTACCTTAGGTGATTGCTGCCTAGTCTTGCCTAATGGTTGGGCCAGCTCTGTCAGTGATAAGTACGTGCACTCCTTCATAGCACACATACTATACATTTGACCAGTGCTTTAAAATAACTAAGGAAGTGTTACTAGTTACACAAATCGGGCAGGTGGCACTTCAGCACTCTCCTTTCACTCCAGACCGTACACAGTATATATTCACACTTGACCAGTTATCAGATAAAGAGTGGAATCTATTGTGGCCACAGCATTCTACAATTTATATCTATGAATTATTCACAGTAGCAAGCAATTTCCAATCATGTATACATTTTACAATAATAAACAAATATATGACTCGATTTCTATCTAGAGCACTTGAGGCAGTGGCCTAGCCTTTTGAGTCACACAGTTCTCTCACTTTCTGCCATAATCACGCTTTAGCTTTTGCTCCACCTGGGGCATATACTGCCGACATGCTCAGGTGCTAACATCACAGCTTTCCTCAAGGGATTGCCGTAAAAGCATCTTCCCTCTCATACACATTGACTCTCTTTTTTGAAGCCTTCAGCCTCCCCATTCCTTCCAAGTCTGAAGTAGGCTCCGCTGATCATATGCTAATCTGGCACTGGCCCCACTCCATACAAGAAGGGAACTGCCCTTAATCTTAGACATCATCCATGCCACTGCTAGCATGGGACAACAACCGCATGACCTTTGACCTTGCTTTGGTCTGAAACATAGTGCTGTGTACTCTTTCAGGCTAGGACCCACCACCTGTGGAATGCTGCGACAAGTCCCTACCTCCTTGATATGGGGCAGGTGGGGTGGGAGAGCTGTGAGAGCAGCATGCTAAAATGGTGAGTGCACCTTGCAAGCACTGCCTTTCTTGCTCCCAGAGGTCACCACTTTCCCCACCTCCCAGACTTCCTGACTTGTTACCTGCCTCCCTATATGTCCTCTATTCTTAGTGCCTCCCCCTTACTTTTCCTAACTTGCCTGTGCTTGCAGCTCTTCTAAACTTCTCATCACCCTCCCCCTTCCCTCCCCTCCTGCCCCCTACCTCCTATTCCTGCTGTGCTGGGCCACCGCCCGTTTGTGCTTGTGACCGCCTAATGCTGGGTCACTGTCCTGTACTTAAGTAAAAGTTTTGTTACTTTTACTTGTAAAGAAGTATAAGAAAAATGTGTTACTTTTACCAAAGTAATAATTTTATCAATTTTTACTACTTTTACCTAGTTACAGTGCAAACCGCTTAAGTGCAAGGTTCTGGGACCAAAGAAATACATGCAGTTAACCAGAGCGTGCACTTAACCGTTGTGACCCAAAGAAGCTTAAAATCTGACATACACATATACTGTTTATTATACGTGCAGTATACAGTCTCCATAGTGACCCAAAGACGCTTGACATCTGATAAATATATGTACAGTACTGTTTATTATATGTACAGTATACAGTCTCTGTTAACTGATGTTATACAGTCTCCGTTAACTGACATTAGGCTTACTTGAACTAATCAGTCATAGTCCTCTGTACACTATTGTGTCTATGAGTTCCATAGAATACGTCTGCCAAACGGTAAAAACTGTCATAGCACTGACATTCAGTGGCCTCCAGATAGGCCTGCACGGTGTTGAGACTCTCCAGCGCTCTTGCAAAAGTGACAGGAGGTTGTTGAATTTCGTCAGCATGTTCCTCGCTGCTCATTTCATCATCGGTTTCATCGTCAGCCATTGCCTGCGTGTAGGCGCATATCTTGACATTAGTGCTGTCATCAGCTGTTTGTAGATCGTAATCAACAGCTATGTAGTGATGAAACTCCTCTTCAGTAACACCGGCTGAGATGTCAATAGCCTGTTCATCTGACGCGTTTGCAACACTCCCATCCATATTGCAGCAAAGGAGAATCATCAGTCGGTCCTTCAACGTTTTACTTCCTGTAGTTTCGGCTTGTTTGAATGCAAGTGTTCCGTCAGGAATCGCTCACCAGTAGAGACCGGTTTCGTCAGCATTGAAAATGTCACAAGGTGCAAACTTGTTCAAGATGGTAGTAAGAACTGAAACAACCCAATTTTCAGCACCAAAGTCATCAGCGTCTTGTTTTACACCATGCTTTTTCTTGAATTTTATGTTCCTCTCCTTCCATCTTTCCAACCATCCAGCAGTGGCTTTGAATTCAGTTAGTCCAAGACTTTCAGCTAGCTGATTAGCTTTCTCCATAAGCAGTGGACCACTGACAGGAAACTGTGTGCTCTTGACTTGAGAAAACCACTGAAGAAGAAGAGCATCTTCTACATCCTCAGCTTTTCCCACTCGTTTATGTTTCCTGTGTGGATTTGTATTGTTTTGCCAGTCTTCCAGAACCAGATCTTTCTGATTCAAGATATGTGAAATTTGACTGGGATTGACCCCATATTCTTTAGCAATAGATGCTTGACTTTGTTTTCTATTTTTTAAAGAAGTTCTATTCGTTCAGCCAGTGTTAAAGTCTTACAGTTGTGCGACGACGACTCCATTGTACACTCTAACAACTTTCTTTCGCTTATTCTAACAAATTAACTCTCATTGGTTACCGCCTGAGGCAGGTAACCAATCAGATTTCAAATTTATTGCCCCTTTGTCACATGCCAATCGGCTTCCATATTCCGTGTGTGCGCTTATGCGGAGTCTTTCCTGCAGGGGAGCGTCTTAAATCATGCATAAAAGCGAATCTTGCACTTATCAGTGGTGCGCTAAACTGAAGTTTGTCCCCATAGAAATTCATGGCGCCAAAAATGGGACCGAAGTATGGCATGCAGTTAAACAGAGCATGCGCTTATCCGACGTGCACATAAATGGAGTGCACTGTACTTCTGATGCTTGCAGTTAAAAGTAAAAGTGTCAGAGAGACCTAAATGATGATTCCTCAGTAAATCAAATGATGCAGCAAAACCTGGAACAGGATTTTGCAATTGCAAACCTCATCACACAAACAGTGGATCATCTCATCTTAAATTTTGGTGTTCAGGGAATACAGCCTATTAGAGCAGTAGAGTTGCATATGCTTGTTGAACTGGTTACTAGTCTTCAGCCAAACAGAACAGTGATGAGTTCAATCACTTTGAAGTAGAGATGAAGCTGAAGCTGGTTGTAATTCTTGATGAACAGACATATGTCTCTTTCACAACAGACTGCTGGAATTCCATGGAAATTTTTACATTGGTGTGACAGTCCACTAGATTGATAGTCTGCTTGTCTGGCCTTAAGACTGAAGAGTTTCCATATATTAGACATTCTTGCATCAGTTCTTGAAGATATTCGGAGTTTGACATCAGATGAACAATAGGACAACAGGAAATGATTTCTACTTTATGAAAGCCTTCTCTGTAATTGGACAGCATGACAATGATAACAAAGATGAAAATGCAAGTGATGAATTAGCACTACTACTAATGCAGATGATAATAACAATGATGATAAAGCATTTCTTGCTATAAGGAAGTTAAGTGTTTCAGAGATTCTTTTGATCAATACTACTACTATTACTACTTAGCATTTCTATAGCGCTGCCAGGGTTATGCACCGCTGTACAAGTTTAACATAGGGAAGGACCGTCCCTGCTCAAAACAGCTTACCTGCAGACCCAGTTAAAAGGCATCAGTAGTACTATGTCCTGGCCTGATTTGAAGGAACTTTTTATCAGACTGATCAATCCACTTCCTGATAGTGCAGTTGTTGAACACCCTTCTAGCTGTGGTGGATTAAAGACTCACAAGCATACTCACATGAGGGACAGTCTGTGACGAAACAGTGGGTTTCTGAACCTGAAAACTGTATTACTTCATGAAGTGTATTTCTCCTAATTGGCCAGCAGATGGTGCTTGTTTTGAGTTTTATGTTTCAACATTTTTTATTGCAAACCAGTACAGAAATACAGCTATTACAAATAAGCCTACAATAAAACAAAGGCACTTATCATCTGTGTTCATTATCATAGACTAGCATTTTTTTCCCCCTTTTCACCCTCTCCCCCCTACCCTCCCCCCTTTTCCAATGATGTTCTCAAGTCTCTCATTGCGAGCACTTAACAAAACTATAATTCCCATCAAATCTTCACCAATCCCCATACTTTAAATATGACCTCAGATGCATGTATGTACTAGTACCTTGAGTTTTAAAGCTATTGAAGAAAAAGACTTTCTTCCAGTTTCAACTTAAGAAAAGGCAATCTGCAGTACCACTGGACAGCTACTTTCAAAATTGATGCCCTGGGCTCTGATTGGGCCTGGATTTCAAATCTACCCTGAAGGTACTGGATTTTCCCCAGTCTCAACCAGGGAGCAGAGAGAAAAAGATCTCTTTACTGAGGCCCTGTGAGTACATACATAGTAACATAGTAGATGATGGCAGAAAAAGACCTGCACGGTCCATCCAGTCTGCCTAACAAGATAAACTCATGTGCCACTTTTTGTGCATACCTTACCTTGATTTGTACCTGTTTTTTTCAGGGCACAGACCGTATAAGTCTGCCCAGCACTATCCCCGCCTCCCAACCACCGACTCTGGCACAGACCGTATAAGTCTGCCCAGCACTATCCCCACCTCCCAACCACCAGCCCTGCCTTCCACCACCAGCTAAGCTTCTGGGGATCCCTTCCTTCCGAGCAGGATTCCTTTATGTTTATCCCACGCATGTTTGAATTCCGTTACCGTTTTCATCTCCATCACCTCCCGCGGGAGGGCATTCCAAGCATCCACCACTCTCTCCGTGACATTTTTCTTGAGTCTGCCCCCCTTCAATCTCATTTCATGTCCTCTCGTTTCTACCGCCTTCGTATCTCCGGAAAGGTTCGTTTGCAGATTAATACCTTTCAAATATTTGAACGTCTGTATCATATCACCCCTGTTTCTCCTTTCCTCCAGGGTATACGTGTTCAGGTCAGCAAGTCTCTCCTCATACGTCTTGTTACGCAAATCCCATACTATTCTCGTAGCTTTTCTTTGCACCGCTTCGATTCTTTTTACATCCTTAGCAAGATACGGCCTCCAAAACTGAACACAATACTCCAGATGGGGCCTCACCAATGACTTATACAGGGGCATCAACACTCCCTTTCTTCTTCTGGTCACACCTCTCTCTATACAGCCCAACAACCTTCTAGATACAGCCACCGCCTTGTCACACTGTTTCGTCGCCTTCAAATCCTCAGATACTATCACCCCAAGATCCCTCTCCCCGTACCTATCAGACTCTCGCCACCTAACACATACGTCTCCCGTGGATTTTTATTCCCTAAGTGCATCACTTTGCATTTCTTGGCATTGAATTTTAATTTGCTATATTAAACTTGGGTTCAAAATAATTTATCTTTTTAAAAAAATACTATAAAGTGTTTTAAATTATTTTAAATGTGCTCAGACCATACCGTTTACACCCATTATATCCCCAAGAGGAATATGTGGTGGTGTCACAATGGAACCATCATTGCACATATGATGTTCCACCTCCTACTATTTGTGTATGTACATACAGCTGAGCCCGAGTAGATCTTAATCACCGGTGTATGCGTATATCTATAATACATTTGTATAAGTCATAAACTACTCAAATTAAATATTGCTAGACTTGAGCTCAAACCTCCACCCATAAATTATGGTGCTTTCCTTATTACCATCTATTACATGGATAATAAAACATACCATTCAACATTTGTTTGAACCTAAAGGAGGTAAATATTAATTCATGACACCCTGATCTCACTTCCCCCACATATCTTACATAAACCAACCCACAATGCGATATACACCAATATTCACATAATTATTTCACTTCCCTTGGGGTATATTGTGCTCGTGCTTGTGCTTCATTAAAATCACATATCATTCATCCATTCCAATCTTGCCATCAAAATAACTGCTCCCTTTAACTCTGGCCGAGTTTCAAAAGTCTTCATCAGAAAGGGAAACTAAAAATAGGAAAATAGGATAACAGAGCATCTAATGCGGACCGTCAGTGGCTTCTTCGTCCTAGTGTTCAGGAGGAGAAAAAATCCTTAGTATGTGTTTTACCTTTTTCTAGGATGTCTAATAACATTAGGAAATTGATTTATAGACACTGGCACATTCTACAAGTGCACGCACCCTTTCAAGAATTTCCCTGTTTTGCATACAGCAGGGCACAAAATTTGGGGGAAATCCTCTCCAGACCTAGGGAGGAATCTCTGGAACATCCAGGACATTATAAATGTGGGGGGTGTTTGTACTGTAGATATGTGCAGGAGGGGGATACAATTAAGCCCCCCCCCCCACAATAAACAGGTATTTCACATGCATAAGAGAACAGATTGTAATTCTCAGGGGGTTGTATACTGCATATGGTGTCCGTGTGGGTTTTTTTATATTGGTCATACAACTAGAAAAATCAAGATTCGGATTGGGGAACATGTCAGTAACATTCGTACATGCAAGCCTGAGGCTCCTTTATCTGGACACTGGCAGGAGTATAATCATCACATTCAGGATTTACGTTATACAGTGCTGCTTCATATTGAATTGACCAGAGGGGGCAATTTAAGTGAAATTCTAGCCCAAAAGGAGCAGCGTCTGATATTTTCCTGGAACACTGTTCACCCTTCTGGATTGAACAGGGAGGTGGAGTGGCTTTGACTGGTGTTAATTTGACCCCCTGTGGTTTTACAATTGTCTCTGAGCTTTGATACTTATGTTTAAGGGCTGTAGGCTCGGGAGGGTTTAAGAAAGTTTTAAGAAAGTTGCTGTCACTTTAAGGGAAGTTGTTTTCAGCTGTTAAATGCTAAGGTCAGAGCTGCACTAATTCAGGTACTTAAGGAGCACGGGAGCGTGACGTCAGACGCTCTCCGTGGAGTGAGGAAGGGTTCCAGAGGCGATCCTACCCGGGGGATTTATGATGCCTGTAAATTGGTTTAAAAGATTAGTATTGTGAGTTATTTTGTTCTAATACAGTGAGTTTGTTTGAAGCATTGTGAGTGTATACTTCACCCTGTAAGTGTGGTATGTTTGTAAAAGAGTGTTTTCCTATTTTTAGTTTCCCTTTCTGATGAAGACTTTTGAAACTCGGCCAGAGTTAAAGGGAGCAGTTATTTTGATGGCAAGATTGGAATGGATGAATGATATGTGATTTTAATGAAGCACAAGCACGAGCACAATATACCCCAAGGGAAGTGAAATAATTATGTGAATATTGGTGTATATCGCATTGTGGGTTGGTTTATGTAAGATATGTGGGGGAAGTGAGATCAGGGTGTCATGAATTAATATTTACCTCCTTTAGGTTCAAACAAATGTTGAATGGTATGTTTTATTATCCATGTATTAGATGGTAATAAGGAAAGCACCATAATTTATGGGTGGAGGTTTGAGCTCAAGTCTAGCAATATTTAATTTGAGTAGTTTATGACTTATACATATGTATTATAGATATACGCATACACCGGTGATTAAGATCTACTCGGACTCAGCTGTATGTACATACACATAGTAGGAGGTGGAACATCATATGTGCAATGATGGTTCCATTGTGACACCACCACATATTCCTCTTGGGGATATAATGGGTGTAAACGGTATGGTCTGAGCACATTTAAAATAATTTAAAACACTTTATAGTATTTTTTTAAAGTGCATACATAAAAATAAAAAAAGATAAATTATTTTGAACCCAAGTTTAATATAGCAAGTTTAAGGTTTAACTTGGTTTGTGGATTTGTTCTTCCTGATTTTTTGTGAATTGAATTTTAATTGCCAGACCTTAGACCATTGTTCTAGCTTCTTCAGATCCTTTTTCATGTTTTCCACTCCCTCCGGGGTGTCCACTCTGTTACAGATCTTAGTATCATCCGCAAATAGACAAACTTTACCTTCTAACCCTTCGGCAAGGTCACTCACAAATATATTGAACAGAATCGGCCCCAGCACCGATCCTTGAGGCACTCCACTACTCACCTTTCCCTCCTCTGAGCTAACTCCATTCACCACCACCCTCTGGCATCTGTCCGTCAACCAGTTCCTAATCCAGTTCACCACTTTAGGTCCTATCTTCAGCCCATCCAGTTTATTTAAAAGCCTCCTGTGGGGAACCGTGTCAAAAGCTTTGCTGAAATCTAAGTAGATTACGTCCATTGCTCGTCCCTGATTCAATTCTCCTGTCACCCAATCAAAAAGATTGAATTATAGAGCAATGAAATTGTTGGTATAAAAATGTTAACAATAGTTGCATTCACTTTAGTTATGGTATTTTTACTTTTACTTTTTACTCCAAAAGTATTATATTAGGCAGCAACTTTTTTCTTTTACTTATGTAAATTTTTTGCATGATCTTGATTTAAGCTAGTCTAATTTTTGTAAACCACGCTGAACCCTAACAAGGGGATATTAGCAGTATATAACATCTAAATTTAATTGATTTGAATAGAATCTTCATTGTACTTTTACTTACGTATTAAAATATACATTTATTTTTACTTTTACTTAAGTATTGACCTAGTATGTTGAAAAACACTGAGTTTGGCTTCAGCGAGGCCAGGTCATGTCACATAGTGCAGCTTAGTGCGTACTGTTTCACATTATTAGAAAGTATGTTGTAAAAGATGACACCAGTTGTAATTGTATTTCTCTTCATGGGGCTGATTGCCTAAGGAACAATGAGTGGGGAGAGGGCAAGGGAGGTACTGAAAGGAGAGTATAAGGAACCAGAACCAAGCATCAACGGGGTAATTCTCTAACTTTGCCTCTACATATAGGTACCCTGAGGGCGCCTGATTGGCGCATACTAACATAACCAGGGTATGTCAACGTGCTACTTAGCTTCATTGCACACCTTCTAGTCCTTGTACTTTTGGAAAGGGTATGCAAGCAAATCATGCCTACCCCTTTCTACTCCACACATGATTTTATAGATACAGGTCTATCTCCCTCCCCTCAGACCATCTCCTCTGCAAGATGAAGTCCTAGCCTTTTTATCCTTTCATCATAGTGAAGTCATCCCATCCCCTTTTTCATTTTGATCACCCATGCACATAACAGAGATATGCATGTATAGTACTAATAGAATATACACACTACTCTCAGATTCTGTAAAGGTCACCCAGCTTTGGGTGCAGATCCGAGACACTGCAAACTAATTAGTTAACAAGCTGTTAAGAATCAATTATTGATATTAACTGGCACTAATTTGGACAAACGCATGAATCTGCCTATGTGCTATTCTATAACACATGCCCAAAGTATCTCATGCACAACCCAAAATGGGCGTGGCCATGGGAGGGACATGGGCAGGTCAGTAGCATTCCAAAAATTTCAGTGCAGAGTTACAGAATACCAGGGTTGTGTGCCCAATTTGTGTTCCAGGATTTACATCAGGTTTCAGCAGGCGTAAGTCCTTGCACACAAAGTTCGGTGCAGGAATCCGCGCTAAGTGCAAATTTTTCCCACTTAGTGAATCTGGCCCCATGTGCAGTTATTCCAAAGATTTATGTGCATACCTGGTGCCCACATTTTAGAATTACCCTGCAGATGTTTCATAAAGGCAGCACAAATATACATTTTTGAATGTATTTACAACCAAGACTGATTTATTAAGGCTTTTCCCCCATAGCCACACTCAACAAAACCATGGTCGAAAGAATGCTTGTTTAATGCTGCTAAAGGAAACAGCAGATACTTTAGCAATAGTTGTGAAGGCCAATTTTCAGTCAGGCCATTGAAAAATATCCAGCTCCTGGAAAAGAAAAGTCAGCTGTACTTAATTACACCCAAGTGAAATGAGAATGGCTGGAAGTGCTATGTAATGTGTGTGTTTTATCAGGGCTTCTCAAGAGTGTGATGAGGAGTCTGCAGCCAGTCAGATTGCCAGGAATTCCATAATGAATATGTATGAGATAAACTATAGAGATATGCACCAAAACAAATGTTCAGTTTATTTATGAAATTATTTCATGTATTTAATTCCTGTTTAAAGTCAATGTGAGAAGCAATACTTTCTATTTTTGATTTTAACATCTAAGGTTCATTTTAGATTTTGCTTGCACCTTTTTTACTAGTAGCTCAAGATGTTACATTTGGGTACTCTTCTGTCCCTGGAGGGCTCACAATCTAATTTTGTACCTCAGGCAATGGAAGGTTAAGGGACTTGCCCAAGATCACAAGGAGCAGCAGTGGGATTTGAACCAACCACTGCTAGGTGACAAGACGGGTGCTCTACCCTCTAGGCTACTCCTCCACTCCACACATAAAACTTCCAGCCAGGCATTAGTATCCTAAAGCACTCAGAGGAAGTCAAAGTGTCATGCCTCATGGCACAGTGAGAAGAGCAAAGTGGTTTTTTAGTTGCAACAGTACTCCACAGTACAGGAAGAAGGACAGTACAAGGAGTGGCATGAACAGCCCAAGGAACCATGGGAGAAGCAGGACCTCAGGAGCAGTGGTGCATATCTACAATAGTGCTACTGGGGGATTAAACCTTGGATGGTGTTAAGCCAGTAATGGGTCATATTCACTGGCACCAGACTTTCTTATAGTTATATTGCTTGTAAATGCACCCTGAAATGGGAGGCATGCTCCATCGAAGGCTAGACAAGACCAATAGTCAGTAATAGAGTCCGATTAGCAGAAGGCGCCAAGAGGGGACAAAGTCATAGAATCCCAGGCATTCACATCCCAGGGCACCAAAAGAGAGGAAAAGAGAACTGACAACAGTGGCTGATCCTATAGAAAAGTCATTTCCAGTGAACCAGGGAGATTCATAGCAGCCCTAATTTACAAATTGGTTGCTGGACCAGAGTAAGGGGCAAAAACCTAATCGAGCCATCTAGTAGCCAAAGGATAGTGAACTATACCTGCTTAGGTTGAAGCCAGAGGAAATTGTGGAAACGATCTGGAGCAGTAATGTTTTAGTTTCTTTTGGGATTCTGCCAGGTAAGTTGTGCATGCAAATCCAGAATACGACCGGATTTATTTATGTTTATTTAGAACTTAATATATTGCTTAACTTAGTAGACCAAAGCCGTTTACAGTACTATACAAAACATTTCAAAACAGTAAAAAATAAATGCATAAATAAATAAAAAGAACTCCATAATGTGATAGGAAAGACCTATATACATACATACAGAAATCATTCTCTCTAAAACCTCAAGTACATGAAATTCATGTTCCATAGAGAAAATATACCCACTCATTAGTATCACAATCCATATTAAAAGCCTCTTTAAAAAAGAACATCTTCAATAAAATTTTAACACTCTGGTTTACTAAGCAGTGCTAGCGGCTATCCATGTGCTAGTGCCGACACGGCTCAGAAATGGGCAGCGTCAGCACTAGCACATTGACAGCCGCTAGCACTGCATCATAAACAGCTCCCTAAATTTGCTAAAATTTTCCTCTTAGTGAACATAAAGTGGAAGCTGATTCCACAATGAGGGAGCTAAATAAAAAAGCTCTAGACCTAGTAAACTCTAGCCTAGCTCTTCGTACTAATGGAACCACTAATCAATGATCTTGTAAAGAACTCAGAGCTTGAGAAGGGGTGTATGAGTTTGTTAATGAGTGTAAATACCCGGGCTGCAAAGTATAATATGCCTTATGAGTTAAGGCTAATATTTTAAATTTTATTCTATACCTAACTGGTAACCAGTGAAATTTCGGATAGAGAAGTGTTCCATGATTAGACTTTCTACTATTGCCCAAAAGTCTAAGCGCTGTATTCTGCAACATCTGGAGGTGATTAAAATTAGCATGAGGTTATCAATAGAAATCAAACAAAATAAAACATGGAAAAGAAAATAAGATGATACCTTTTTTATTGGACATAACTTAATACATTTCTTGATTAGCTTTCGAAGGTTGCCCTTCTTCGTCAGATCGGAAATAAGCAAATATTAGCATGAGAAATCCCTGCATATATTACATTGCAATGATCTAATTTCAAAACAATGCATAAAGCAAAGTATGCAATATCTTCTCAGCAAACAAATGTTTTATGGATCTCAACAATTTCAATGTAAAACAAAACTTTTTAATGAGTTCAGAAATTGGTTTGTCAAATGACAACTGTGAATCCACAAAGATCCCCAAATATCTAAATGAATCTACTACTGGAAATGGCAACCCCCATTAAATTGGGTTAACATTAGGGATCTCCTTATAACCAGTGATCCAACAAGTCCATGTTTTATTAATGTTTAAAACTAACTGGTGTTCTTGTAGCCACTTGGAAACTGCTGTTAAACAAGTCTGGACATTTCCTAGATCAGGATTCACAGAATTCAACTTTGCAACTATTAATATACCATTCACGTAGCAATAAACTTTAACCCCAGATTCTTGTATAATGGTGAGTAACAGGGCAATAAAAATGTTAAAAAGTATTGGTGATAATGAGGAGCCCCGTGGGACTCCACAATTCAAATGAAATGATTTAGAACATGATTGCGCCTTCAACACAGAATAAGTTCTATGCTTTAAAAATGAAGCAAACCAATCTAATGCTATTGATGAAATCCCAATTGACTGTAATCTTTGCAATAATAAATCATGATCAACATGATCGCTGAGGCTAAGTCTAACGAAATTGTCAATGTAATATATCCCTGATCTAAAATATCAAGAGCCTCACTTACAAAACAACTTAAGTCGTGTAAGGTAGAATCTGAGGGATGATGCCTTGGACTGTTCATATTACTTCCTGGAACTGATTTCTCTGTATGATTAGCCATATAGATATTGAGTGGCACACTATTTTCTGATTGGATGTTTTAAATAATTTGTTATTCAATGTTATTCAAGGTTGTTTGACCTTGTGACTATATTTATAAGGAAGAAGAGACCATGGTGATGTCACGCTGATTCAAAAGTTATAGTGTTTCAAAGCATCCATGTCAGATTGTGATGCTGAAATAAGTTTCTAGCACAGCAAAAAAAGGAGTAGGATGATGTGGATCTTTCAATAACTCAGGGAGATGTGTAACACTACAAAGTCTTTATTAAAGAGTATCAAGTGACTCTACACAGCAGCTGTGTTTCGGCGCCTATATGCCTGCTTCAGGAGTCTTGTGATGTTCCAAAGGATTAAAAAGAAATCAAATTTTCTTGTATGATTATGTTATTGGATGCCACAATCCAAATAATTTGAGAGTGATACTTCCAAAAGATTCTCAAATACCAAAAATAAGAGCAAAGGGTTAATTGTAAACTAAAAATCAAACATAAGGAGGAAAAAGCCTCAAGAAACTCCCAACCTAACGCTGTAAGAGCAGGACTTCTTCATTGGCAAAAAACCTCCTTAAACACCAGCATCAACAAAATAGCTTTACTAAATCAAACTTCTCAAAAGAATAAATGTAAGTAGCTATACATACTTAGCTGTGGAGTCTCTTCCTTTTGCAACAAAGCAGACAGCGACCAACAGTGGCCAGTGTTTCATCAAGTGCATCAGGGTCTAATGGACCAGGGGCGTAGCTACGGGTGGGCCTGGGTGGGCCCAGGCCTGCCCACCCACCCAAGCGCACACACTGCAGCAGCCTTTTTTCCAGGTTTTCTACTGAGTCATCGCAATCGCGATCGCGTAGCGTACGACAGCAGACGGCACCCGCTCAGCAAATCTCCAGGCTCCGTCCACCCCACTTACTTTTCGGGCTTGCAGAGACAGACTCGGCAGTCGGCACTGAAATGCAGGTCGCGTCGTGCAGTTCGTTCCATTCTACGCGCGGTATGACCGTATGACGTGGCTGTGTGCCCTCACTCCACTCCGCTCGTGGCCATCTGCAGCACAGTGAGAGTGAGGGAGGGAAAAGGACAAAGTAATGCTGACCTGGGGGGCGGACCGGGAGTGAGTGGCTGTACTTGCAGGGTGGGAGAGGGGCAGGCTGGGAAACAGTGGCTGCACCTGTGGGGGGTGGGGGGAGACTGGAGGCCGAAGAGAAGGGAAAGGAAAGGAAAGAGGTTCTAGACCTACAAAAGGGGGGTTGGCTGGAGAGAAGGCAGAGAGGTTCTGGACCTGCAAGGGGGAGGGGGGGAGAAGGCTAACTGGCTGAAGGGAAGGGAGAGAGGTTTGGGACCTGCAAGGGGGGAAGTGGCTGGCTGAGGCAAGGGAGAGAAGTGCTGGATTTATTGGGGGGGGGGGGGGCTGGAGGCAGGGAAGAGAGGTGCTGGACCTGCAAGGGGGGGAGGACGACGGAGGGAAGGAAGGGAGGTGCTGGACCTAAGGGGGGAGGCTGGGGACTGGAGGAAAGGAAGGAAGTTGCTGGACCTGCAAGGGTGGGGGGCAGGCTAGAAGGAAGGGAGGTGCTGGACCTATGGGGGGGCTAGAGGGAAGGCTTGCAGGGGAGGCTCGAGGGAAGGAACAGAGGTGCTGTAGCAGGGGGAGAGATTAGAGGGAAGGGAGAGAGATGATGGGTCAAGGGGATGAAGGAAGAGGGAGACAAAATTTTAACTCACAGTGGGAGAAAAAGCCAAAAGCTGGAAGGAAGGAGAGAAGCTGGGTAAGTGGGATTGCAGAGGAAAGAGAGACATTGGTGTGGGTGAGGGAGAAAGGGGAGATACAGAAACAGATCTGAGATGCTATATGGGGTTGGCGTATGAACACAGAGGGGCAATGCCTGACAGAGAGGGGGGTATTTGGGAATAGAGAGGCTATGCTGGACACTGGGAGGGAGGGGTATATGGACACAGGGGAGAAATACTAGATATAGGGGAGAATAGGAACTCAGAAGGGGAGGTACTGGATATGGGAGGGCATAGGGACACAAGGGGTGATGTTGGACACAGGAGTAGGGGATAGAAGGGTGATGGATGCAGGATTTTGAACACAGTGGCGATACTGGACAAGGAACTTTGTGGACACAGAGATGGGAGATGGATCATGGACGTGGAGAGAGAAGGCATGACAAATAGACAGAAGACCTGGTGAGTGAATTAAGACTGAGGAAAGCAGAAACCAGAGACTAGGACCAAGCTGATTTGAAAAATAAAATAGCCAGACAACAAAAGGTAGAAAAATAATTTTATTTTCTATTTTGTGATTAGAATATGTCAGATTTGGAATGTACATCTTGCCAGAGCTGGTGTTAGACATGGCTGGAGCCCAGGCCATAAATTTGGGAGGGAACCCCAAAACCCATCACCAGGCTGTACTGCCTTCAGCTTCCATCATGCTTGTGGCTGTTTCTGGCCAGGGGACCAAGAGCAATTGCTCCAGTTGCATTCTTCTAACACCATCCCTTTCACGTACTATCTTTACATTTTGCACAGGAGGGAATGCATTTCTTTCTGTTTCTCTGGTATTGTATTACATGCAAGGTCTGGCTTCTTGGGGTTTTGGTTAAATTTATATTTATAATTTGTAGTCGATTATTCTATATTTGGCATTTTTGGTCCATGTGTGTGATTGAGGTATTCTGTTAGTATGAATTTTCTATGTAGCCTTCTGTAGTAATTTTGGTTTGTTCAGTTTTCCCAATAGACATATTGATATTTTAGGACCCCACTGTAATATGTAGGGCAATGCCTTTTTCATAGGTAGGATCCTTGTTTTGGAAGTTAGTGCTGGCATCGTAGATTTGCTCTAGGTTATGAGTGACATTTTGTTTTAAAGATTGTTTTATTTACTATATGGCGGCTGTTAAGATTATGGCGAGTTTTATTGGGAAATGTCCTAATTCTGCTCTGCACCCATTGGGATGGGGGGGGGGGGTGTCAGGGGGTTCTGTGGATGCAGAATTTATTTGCTTTTAATACTAGACTATACTTTCTGGGATTGTTTCTATAGCGTGTAACTAGAGACATGTGTTGAAAAGTGTTGTGTCTTGCTATACAGGCTAAGTATGTGTGTTAGGGGACCGAGGCTGAAGAGTGCAATCTCTTGTACTTCTCCCTAGCCCTCAATGTGGCCTGCAGTCACTGAAGCCTGCACTGCTACCCTCATTGAAGTTATTAGGAGTGGGGTAGAGGTGGAGCATGGGGTGGGGCATCAGGTGGCAAGTTTTTCAATTTCAAAAAGTTGGCAACCCTGGTGCCCACCCATCTGACCTGTTGGCCCACCCAAAAATTGCCTTCTGGCTATGGCTCTGTAATGGTCAAAAAAACTTTCTACTCCGTTTATTATCCTGATCATCCTGATGAACGGAGTAGAATGTTTTTTGACTGTTAGACCCTGATGCAGCTTGATTTTTATTGTTGGTATTTGAGAATCTTTTTTGTTTTTCTATTGATTTTTTTATTCTCTTCCTCAATTACATTATAGTTTATATCTTTTGATTTCAATAAGTTTTATTGTTTTTATAACAAAATGACAATATGTAAATAGCCAATTATGACAAATATAACAAGTCATTAACATGTACTCAGATAAACAAAATAAAATTGGAGAATTTAGCTCAAACATAAGCAAATATGATACAACAAAGTAAGGATATAGTAATATTGTTGATCACCATCAACCTTAATAGTGACCAATTAAGGAAGTGCATACATAAGCAGATAACTTGAGTATACAATAGTAAGACACTGGTAATTTTTAGAGATATAAGTTTGTATTGGTGACCATACTTGAAGGATAGTAAGGATCCATATCTATCAGCAACTGAATATTCATATTTGACAGTTAAACAGACATTATTCCACCACATGTTGTATGATAATTTGGTGAAATCTTTCCAGCAATGGCATATCATCTTGATCGCTATATGTAATAATATGCATAGTAACTTGGCTGCATGTGGTCTCACATAAGTGGATAGGCCAAGCTCACCCGTGATAATAATGTATGATAAGGTGTCACTTATGTCCAAGATCTTTGATATAGTTCTCCAAATTTAAGTCCAATATTTTTCTAATAGTGGGCAATAATATATAAGGTGATCCAGTGTACCTATGTTGGTGTTACAAGACCAACAGTAATTTGATGAGCTTTTGGATATTTTAGATAGTTTGTTCGGGGTCCATAAGGCTCTATGTAACACAAAGAAAGAAGACTGCATGTATGCTGCTGATTTAGAGGACTTGTATAATGAGGACCAAACCTTTTTCCATTGATCCGATGTTAATGAAGTATTACGTTCCTTATTCCATATGCTTTCCAAAGCAAATGGTGCATGAAAAATCCAGTCCTGTAGCATTTTATACCAGTTAGAAGCAATTTTCCTGCCATTGGAGAATTGATGACATATGTCCCAACAGCTTGGTGTATCTTCTCTTAATATGTCAATGTCAATGCTTGAGGATATGCAATGTTTTAATTGTAACCATTGGAAGTAACAATGGTTGTGTAGCTTATATGTTGATTGCAGTGTTGTAAACGGGATCCACTTACGTTGATCAAGAAGTTGATGTACGTACCAGATGCCTGTTTCAATCCATTTAGTCCACTAAACACATTTATCATTAATCTTGAATTTTGGGTTATTCCATATATGTAAATTTGTAGTTGAATAAAAAGAGTGCTGAACATAAGAGTCCACAGATCTGAAAGATATTTGAGTAGCAGCTATTATTGGATTATTGGCTGTTTTAGGGAGGTATGGCCAAGGTAAGAAATGCAAAGGTATTGATTTGTATTTCTCTAATTCCCATTGTATCCATAATGGCTCTTTGGTAATTTCAGATGAAGTTATCCATTTAGAACTCTGTCTTAGTATAAAAGCCATATGGTATTCTAGGAAGCTTGGGAAATTTACACCTCCGTGCTGTTTGGAACATTTAAGTCTCTTTAGTGCAATGCGTGGAGGTTTATTAGCCCATAAGAATTTAGACAATAACTGTTCCATCCGTTTATATGTACCGGGTTCAAGTAGGATTGGTAGCATGCAGAGGATATAGTTCACTTTTGGTGTAATCATCATTTTTATGGTGTCCAGTCTGCCCCACCAAGATAATTTAAGTGGAGACCATTTAGAAGTCATTTCAGTAATACATTTCAGTAAATATGCAGAATTTTGGTTAACAGACTCTGATAAAGTGGTACAAAAGAAAACACCCAGATATTTCACACCTGTAGAAGCCCATTTAAAGGGGGATTGGGTGAAGTTGTATTGGAGGCTGGCTGTGTTTAATGGCATCATTTCTGTTTTTGTGGGGATTAATTTGTAACCAGAGACCTTGGAGTAGTAATTACTTCCAAAATATATGGTATGGATGATGGTGTTCTGTACAGTAGAACATCATCAACATAAGCTGATAACTTAGCCGAAATATTTCCCAATTCTACACCTTTGATTTGATTTGATCGTAATATTGTTATTAATAGTTCAAGGGCAATGTTGAATAAAAGTGGGGAAAAAGGGCATCCTTGCCTAGTCCCTCTGGTTGGGGAGAAGGAGGAGGAGAAAAGACCATTTATGAATAGTTTAGTAGAGGGATGAGTGTACAAAACTTGGATCATTTTAATAGCATCAGATGCAAAGCCAAACCATTTGAGTACTTGGAACATATAATGGCCATTCCACACGATCAAAAAACGTTTCAGCGTCTAGTCCAATGGCTACAAAAAGGAGTAGCTGAAGACTGTGTTTGTCAAATTACAGTAGAGAACAGTCTGGTGTTATCATAGGAGTATCTTCCATGCATAAAGCCCGTTTGATTAGTGTTGATAATTTGGGGTAAGACAATTTGTAATCTCTCTGCTATAATCTTAGCATATATCTTAGCATCAAGATTGATAAGTGATAGGGGGCAATAGTTCTGTATATGTTGGGGATCTTTGCCAGGTTTCGGTAGGACTATAATGGTAGCCTCAGTAAAGCTGCCATTAACCTCACCAGATGTAATTAAATGATTACAGAATGAGCTTAGGATGGGAACAAGTGTTGCCTGAAAAGCTAAGTAGAATTCCAGTGTGAGACCGTCTTAGCAGAGATTACATCTTGTTCAGTTATGGGGGCCATTAATGCCAAATTATCATTTTCATTGAGAGTATGATGTTCAAGATCCTTTAGAAAAGCTAGCTCATGGTCATTTATATTAGACTAGCTGTTAAGCCCGTAAAAACGGGCGAGTATTGCAGCCCTCCTCTATCCCCTGGCCTCACCCCCTCCACTGATCCTCCTCCCCATATCCAGCAACCCTCCTCTTTCTCTTGGCCCCTCCTCCCATGTCCAGCAACCCTCCTCTCTGCCCTGCTCTCACCCCATGTCCAGCAACCATGCCCTCTCCCCCTGCCCTCCCCCCATGTCCAGCTACCCTCCTCACCTCCGCTCCCTCCCCCCTCCGTGCCGGGCCCCCTGCACTGACCTGACAGCGCCTCTCACCTCCATGTGAAAGCGCTACACGCAGCAGCAGATCGCTCTGCTGCTGCCTACAGTGCTTCCACACGGAGGTGAGAGGCGCTGTCAGGTCAGTGCAGGGGGCCCGATACAGAGGGGAGCGGCGGCGGGGATGGGGGAAGGGTGGAGGTTGGTTCGCGCGATGTTCGTTTCCAGGCTGGCGGCAGTCTGACTCCGTTTCCCTCTCTGTTCTGCCCTCTGACGTCATGATGTCTTGACGCGAGGGCGGGACAGAGAGGGAAGTCTGTACTGCGCATTTGCAGGTGAGTCGGTCACTTGCCGTTTATATGTTTGATTCTAATTTATATAAAGATTAATAAAAATGCTGGAAGGCCTTTAATATATTTTGTTGGTCTGTAATTAGTGCATTATTGTCATCTTTAATGACAGAGATATCATTTTTTCAGCTCTGGATTTTAGGTAGCTGGCTAACAAATGACCGGCGTTATTATTGTTGGCGTAGTATTGGGCTGATTTCATGAATATCTCTTTACTAGCATTGTTAGCTAATATTAATTTGTATTTATATCTTGCTTTTTTAAACTTTTCCAAAGTGCTCAGATCAGAAGGTGTTTTCTGATGGATCTTTTCTAAACATGAGATAGATTTTTCCAATTCATTTATTTCACGTTTGTTTCTTTTTTAGTTTGGCAGAGAAGCGAATAATTGAACCACATATGAAAGCTTTGAAGGCATCCCATCTAGTTGTCCAGTTAGTGCCATCTAATGTATTAAATTGAAAATATTCTATAATATCACCATTAATTTCTTCTATAAATTCAGGATGGGCCAATAGACTAGCATTGAAGCACCACGTTTTTGCCCTTGCTTTAGATGATAGATCAGTGAGTTGTAGAGAGATGTGTGCATGATCTAATAGGTGTATAGTATCAATGCTGGTATCGGATACTTTACTTAATAAGGCCTCAGAGATTAAAAAGTAGTCAATACGAGTATAAGAGTTGTGTGGTAGGGAGTAGAATGTGTAGTCACATTCATTATCATGTAACAAGCGCCATAGGTCACATAGTTTAAGTTGTGACATAATAGTCTTTCAGAATAAACCAAGCTTTGGTTTTCTTATATGGGAACATGGATTTCCTGTCCACTTGAGGGTTCAGAATGAGGTTAAAATCACCTCCTACTATGTATGGTTTATCGCCTTCAGATGCAATTAGGTCAGCAATAGTGTGAAAGAAATCAGGCCATCCATCTTTATCAGGAAGAGGGATAATATTAAATTAATATCATCTGATAATGACTCGTTAGGCAGATGGGTTAAGGTACACCTTACAGTAGATGATGAACCCTTAAAGATGGCCATGCTATTTTTTTTATCATCAGCTGCAGAAAAAACTGGGGTTAAAGACCATGACATTTTAAGCTTAATTGACTCACGATCAGACAAATGTGTTTCCTGGAAGAAAATTACATCAGGCACATGCTTATTTAAGGAATTTAAAAATGCTTTCCACTTAATTGGATTGTTAAACCCCTTAACATTAAGGGATAATATAGTGAGCGTCATGTAACGCCAAGCTTATAAAGTAGTGAAAACAGCGTTGTGTATACACTCCTAAGGATAAAGTCCGTAATGGAAGTATCATATTTTTTGAAATGAGTACATTAACAAATAACATAACAGTGTGTGAACAACAAACACAGTATGTTCCAACCATGAGATATGTATACCCGGATGACCAGCATACCCTCACTGACTGTCACGATGGTGATTGTTTCCTTGTCTGTGCTCGCCTTGCCCTCTGATGGCCAGAACCGGTGGCTGCTATGAACTGTCACCCATTCCAGACTTCAGGCCAGTCCAGTCCAGATCTTCCGGGCTGCCAGACTTGTTTCTCTTGTTTGTGCCTGAACAGCACCCGTAGCTGCCTTGTGATTCCTGCAGCTTGAACTTCAGCAGCTGATGGACTTTATTATTCACCTGGAAACTTCTGTGTTTGCCTTTGCATCGTCTAAGGTCCCTGGTTTGTTGGTGCTTTGTTGCACTTCTGCCTAGTCTGGTTTCTTGTTTGAGGTTCTTGTCCGGTTCTAGTTAGTCTGTGTGTAGTTTAGCTTAGGTTTGTTGCTTATTTCTTAGTCTTGTTTCTGGTCTGTATTCCTAGTTTCTGGTTGTCTGTGTTTCTCTCTTAGTGGCTGCATGGCAGCTTTCAGTCCTGACTCTTTGTCTGTGTTCTTGCTTAGTGGCTGCTCTGCAGCTTTCAGTCCTGACTCTTGTCTGTCAATGTTTTTCAGTGGCTGTTTGGCAGCTTGTCCATTTCCTGTCCTTTAGCTTGTCCATTTCCTGCCTTGTGTAGTATTGCCGGTCTGTGAGTCCTAGCCCAGTTTCCTGCCTTGCTGCCCATGTATATTCCTTTCCCCTCTGACCCTTAGTCCCTGTTCAGCCTAGTTGGTATCCAGTTCCTGCCCTGTCCGGTAAGTCCTGCCAGCCGCCTGCACCCAGGGGCTCAACTCCTGGGGAAGGGCGGTCAAGTGCAGATGAAGCCTAACTGTTTCTGTCAGAGTTCTGCCTTGTCTCTGGTGTGGGGTGGTTTTGCCTGCCACTGCCACTGTCCGGCAGTGGTCCAAGGGCTTGCGAACCTAGTTTCTGCCTTGAAAACCTTACACTGACTCCGAGGTGTAAAGAAACCATATATGGTTTTAGGAATATCAATAGTAATGAAAAGTTATTAAACAATCTTATGATTACTATAAATTGTACAAAAATGTCAAGAGAACTTTAGGTCTGATTGAGACTAGTCCTAAAAGAACAGAAAAAAATTAAAAATATAGTAGTTAGGAAATCTCACACATAGATTACATGATAGCCCTTATAACAACTATACTGTAATATAAGCAGTCATATTAGAAATTTAAGTTCAACTTGCGTCAATTTTACTAGGAGCTACTTCTTCCAGGTAAGAGGCCAAGGTGTCAGGAAAAGTGAAATCTTTAGTAACGTTGTTGTATGTTACTCACAGCTTAGCGGGGTAAAGTAGGCCATATCTGGCATTAATCTCTTTCAATTTAGGACGGTAAGCCAGAAGTTGTTTCTGTGCTTGAACCGTTGCCTTACAAAGATCCGGCAGGAATTGAAGCTCTTGGCCTTCATACTTTACTGGAGCACGAATACGAGCAACTGGAAAATCTCTTTGACTTGAGGGTATCGAAGTACTCGCATGACGATAGGCCGTGGGTATTTGTCTTTAGGGCCATGTTGAGATGGTACTCTGTGTGCTCGTTCCAGTTCGAAGTCCTTAGCAAATTGAAGGCCCAAAATGTTTCTCTAGAAACTGCACGGTGTCGGAGCCTTCTAGATTTTCTGGCAGGCCTAGTAGGTGTATGTTATTGCGTCTGGATCTGTTGTTACTGCCCTTTATTTCCCTCTCAAGCAGTGCAATCTTCTTAACTTGTTTTTGTATTGTTTTTATGTTAGCTTCCGATATGTCGAGTTTCTTCTCCAGCGTAAGTACTTTGGAGTTTAACATGGATAAATCCGATCTGATGAGTGAGAGGTCCTCCTTTATGTCGCTTAGACCTTCCTTGGTATCCGTGATTAATTCTTTGAGTGCTCGTATTTCTTCCAAGATGGCCACCGTGCCGGCGTCATCAGGTTTTCCAGTCTGCCCTTTCTGTGGCGAAACAGGTTCAACCCGATGACATTTACTATTTTTACCAGATGCCATGAGTTATAGGGCTAGTAATGCAGTAGTTAGATTGTAATTAGTTACATGTGGTTATTTGATAATCTGATTGTAGGAGTCTTAGAGAGCTCAGTGATTATGCTGCTATCTCAGTCGGTGCTCCACAGCACCCCATTACAGTTTATATCTAATATTTAAGAACTTAAACATGATAGCAGTTGTAAATTGAAATTACACATGAGTTTTTATAAAACTGGGCAAAATAATGGATTTAAGTTTATAAGACATCTATAGTAGCATTGTTGGACTGATGATTATATTAATTCAAGTTTGGCATTAAAAAATGTTTATATACCTTAGGTATTTATTTCAGAAGCACTATTTGCATTTTGGATATACATAAGCCAGCATGATATATGTATGCTGCATACACATCTAAGACCTGATTTTAGAAAACTGCAATATACATATCCAAAATGCAAATACAGGCGTATAGCAAGAGGGCGTGGCCTGGGCCTGTTTTGGGCAAGACTAGAGAGGGGCAAAAAGACACATATGCATTTTCCCTTTTAGAAGGGAAATAGCACAGTTATGTTTACCAACATCAACGTTGGGATTCCCACCTGCCCTTGGGGACTTCTAGCTTATAGAAAGATGCTTGGTTTGTGCAGTGTTCTTCGGGAGGGTTTAGGGGAGATCACCCTCTTAATTCTCCAGTGTTTGTTGTCCCCCTCCCTTTAAAATGTTACTGCCAAAGGGTAATGGGTGCTGTGACAGCTTTGGAAAACAGAGAGGTGTATTTTTCTAAAATGGCAGACATACATGTGTATATTCTGAAATACTTTAAATGGATAGTAGACATGCTTACTACTTCTAGATAGACAGTTTTTTAAAAATTTTTAGCTTTTTAAAGTTGTTTTTTTTTAAAGGACCATCAAAATGCCTGCTCCAATCACCATTTATATTTATGAGCATCTGCCATAATTTTTCATAGGTCATTATTTTTTATCCAGATGATATTCAGCGCTATTTAACCAGCCTGGAACAGCTGCTTGCAAGTTAAATAGCACTTAACTGGCTAACCACTAATATTCAGCATAAGATAGCCAGTTATCTCCACTGAATATTAGCGCTTAGTGCATAGCGACTAACTGATAGCTGCAAATATTCAGCGCTTTGCCAGCTAAGTTTAGTGGCCAAATTGGATCACCTAAATAGCAGTCCCATCTTTGGTCACTATAAACTGGCCAATGCTGAATTTTAACTTAGCCAGTTAAGTTCAAGCTAGCCAGCCACCCCCCCCCCCCCCCCCGGATATTCAATGCTAGTCACCAGAAACAGCCTGCTTTGAATATCTGGGCTCACCACCAATCATAGCACTTAGCTGACTTGCCTTCCATGGCTGAATATTGGCCAGTATATCTTCACAATGTATTCAAAAAGAGTATTTCAATAATATAGCATGTACTTATCTCAAAAATAGAGAGTATCTCTCAGGACCACCCGACATGATCATGTTTCGCTTATAGTTGCATCAGGGTAGTGGTGCCTGAAGAACTCGGTGTAGCATCTCACACAGAACATTGAATGGCATATTCTTGTTCCCTTGCTGAAGTTGTGAATTTTATAGGCTAACGTGATTAGCTTTATTCTGAAATACCAACATACACATTTATGTGCCAGAACATACAAGCTTATGTTGCTGTGCTGACCTTGTTAATGTTTTAGATGTTGATGCTTGTAAGATGGATGCTCTTGCTGCATGAAACCAGAGCATACATGTCCATTCCTTCATTTATTTTAGAACAGGTTCTACATTGACAGATCCTGTTCTAAAATATTAGTGGAACTTGACACCTCCTGACCTGGATGTCTCAATTCCAATTTGTTCATTCTATCTAAAATGTGCCTTTTATCTTTCATATATGAAGGTCCACAAAGATTCATTAGCATGTTAAAGAGACATAATTTTTTTCAAATCATGGAGAAGTTTTTTTCACTCTGGCTTAGGGGTGATTTTGTTTTCTCTTTCGTATATCTGACATGACAGAAAAAGAAGGTGGATTTTTTTCAGGATTCTTGGAAGGAAGGGGAGAAAGGAAAAGTGTACGACAAAATGCAACCTGCCAGAGTACATGTCTCCTGACTATGATGTGCCCAGAGGGGTCTTGTTTAAATAACTAGTTTATCTTGATTACAGCATCTAATCTTCTAGCTTGTCAAAAATCCCAGTATAACAATTTAGGTGTTTGGGGGTGAAAGAAAACTAAGCAGAACAATTCAGGAGTAATTTAAAGATGTTTCAGTCAATCGCTGTCTTCTGCACAGCGACTATAAATTCAGAAGCAAGACATTGTAAATTGCAGCTGGCAGATGAGCTCAGGGTACAAAAATAGTCCCCGGTCTGCCACTGGAACCAGATAGACATCATTTTTCAGAAATGACTTAGCACCTGGGGGTCTGCCGCAGTTTCAGAAAATAGAATAATTCTTCCTCTGCCCCAAGATTAACTCTTTTCCTAAGCTTCACCCCTGGTTCTGTCATCATTAAAACAGGGGAGCATGACTTCACTTTTGAAAAGGTTACAGCTCTTTCTTGCTAAGCATTAGATTGAGTAGTAATTTAAATGGTGATGTACAACTTCCTTTTCTCTTCCTTCTCTCTATTTTCCATGGCTGCCCTGCACATTTGATCTTGGAGGCTGTTTTTAATCAACATGATGCTAGAGTTTTGTGCATGAGCAATCAAGGCCATGGAGACTGAGGTACATTAGGATGGATGCATGGGAGCCCAATGTGTAGTAAAGCTGGGTATTATGGGTCAGCCTGGGAATACACTGAAATATGTGTGTGGGTGATGCTAAGTGACCCCAGGGTTTCTGGAAACCCTTTAACCATATGGCAAGTGTAGATGCCACTATTGATTGGAATATTTTTCATTATTGCAAAAAAGGATTGATTGCTTGTTTATTAATTTATTTAACTCATTAGTTAGCCCATCCTCCCAACAACGCACCGAATGGATTACAAAATAACACACATAATCAAAACAAATACAAAAAGATGAAAATTAACACTACACGAATTAAATAAAAATAAAATAAAAGTTAAACCTAACTCATCAAAAAAATTTTCCTGAGAAATTATACACTAGTGAGCCTGATGTTGGTGCCGGGCAAACTGGTAGAGACTATTATTAAGAACAAAATTACACAGCATATTCAAAAGCATGGATTAATGAGACAAAACCAACATGGATTTAGTGAACGGAAATCTTGCCTCACCAATCTACTACATTTCTTTGGAGGGATGAACAAACATGTGGATGGTGAACTGGTTGGCATTATGTATCTGGATTTTCAAAAGGCATTTGACAAAGAACATAATGAAAGACTCCAGAGGAAGTTAGAGAGTCATGAGATAGAAGGTAGTGTTCTACTGTGGATTAAAAACTGGTTAAAAGAAAGAAAACAGAGAGTAGGGTTAAATTGTCAGTATTCTCAATGGAGAAGGGTAGACAGTGGTATTCCACATGGGTCTGCACTGGGACCGCTGCTTTTTAACATATTTATTAATGATCTAGACATGGGAATAACTAGTGAGGTAATTAAATTTGCTAATGACACAAAGTTATTCAAAGTTGTTAAATCACAAGACGATTGTGAAAAATTACAAGAGGACCTTATGAAACTGGGAGAGTGGGCAATGGCAGATGACATTTAATGTGAACAAGTGTAAAGTGATGCATGTGGGAAAGAGGAACCTGAACTATAGTTATGTGGTGCAAGGTTCCACATTAGGAGTCACCGTCCAGGAAAGGGATCCAGCCAGGTGTCATCACTGGTACACCAAAACTTTGTGGCCCTGTTACTAAAGGGTTGCTGCGTGGCAACCCAGAACTACCGCCAGCCCAATGCGAGTGCCAGCGGTAGTTCCATCCCCAATGTGTGCCATTTCCAGTGCTAGCACAAATATTTTTAAAATATTTCTGCAGGGGGTTACCCAGCAGTATTGGGGCAGCATTGCGCTGCCCAGTTATTGCAGATTAGCGCGGGAGCCCTTACCACCACCTCAATGGATGGCAGTAAGTGCTCCCCCCTGAAATGACTGCCCGGCATCGGCAACTAAAGCATGCTACCAACTTCATCACTGCTCAGCCAGCACAGGAGGAACTTTGGGCAGTAGATGCCTTTGGCTGGCGGGGCATGGGTATCCCCCACCAGCAATTCCACGGATACCACATTTTTGGAGGGGGTGTGAGCCCAAAGTGTGGGACCCAGGCCCTGAGGCCCCCCCCCCCACGTCTACACCACTTGATAAAACATTCTAGCATTCCCTTGAAAGTCTTCATATGTGTAGAGCAGCTGAAATCTTGCAGTATGGGTGACTACCTAGATTCTTAGTGCCTCTACTGTAAGCAATCTAATTTTCCCTTATGCCTGATATCAGTGGTTTTCCCAGGCAGAGCATTGCATGACTCTTGGACTTTCTAGCCTCTTCCCAAAGAAGGGAGGATCTAATATCCTATTATTACAATCAGAAGAAGGGAACAGCTTTGGCAGGTAACTTCCCTGAGTATAAAATCTTACCTTGCATGGGAATAACTGTCTTTGATTCTTTCCCTCCCTGGCCTTTGACCATAACTTCAAGGGAAGAGCCCTTCTAGCTTAAAGCCTTGGCTATATAGAGTCAGAAGTCTACAGACTTTATCCTGTGCTACACAACTGATATAATCAATCGAGTGACAGGAGACAGAAGCTATACTACCTTTACTGGCACACAGATCAAAGAGGTTTACAATAAAAATTAAAATGCAAATAAAAGAAAGAAACTATAAATTATGACAGGAAAGGCAGGGAACCCATAGAAAGAAATAATATAGATAGAGACAGGTGACCAACTCAAATTACGACTCATAGCCCGTGTTTTCAAAGGCTAATTTAAAAAGGCAGATTATGAGAGCTTTCTTAAAATTCTGAATTGACAATTCAAACTAGAATGCAAGGAGGCAGCTATTCTACAGAAGGCTGCCAGGAAAGAAATGCAGTCTGTCTAGTTGTCCCAAGTGAATAATAGCTGGTGGAGGAAACACTAGCCAGTGAGCATTAAGTGACCAGAGGGTACAGGAGGAGATATTGGGAATAACAGGGATACCTTCATGAAGTGCCCTGAATGATAACATAAGGACTTTGAACTGCACACAATACCCAACTGGGAGTCAATGCAAACGGATCAACAGCGTACAAACATGGTAAAATACTGACATAAGAAACAAGCTGCAGTATTTTGCAGTGTTTGAAGATTTTTTTTTATAATGAATGTGGAATACCACCATAGACTGGACAGGGTTAATAATGGTTAATAAAGTGTCATGCCTAAAGTAATTTGGAATCACCCTGACTAATAGAGGGCATAAAATCTCAACCTTAATAACACTAGAGATCTGTGATATAAATGAGAGATCTGAGTTTTTTAATCAGTGGTGATTTATTAATACACCAAGATAGTAAAGCAGGATGGATTAAACAAGAATGGAATAATTGTAGGACGCTCCTTTTGAGCTGTAATCCAGCATGCAATCATCATGGATGGGTTTAGTATCAGATGATTATTGAAAGAGCCACCTAGCCAACTGAATCTAAACAAGTCTGTAGAAGAAGTAGGTCAGGGTTCTGAAAGGAAGTATAATAGACAAGAAGAATATTGTCCACATAAACATACAAGCTAATACTATAATCTTGGATGACGGTAGCCAACGGGCTAAAAAAAGATTAAGAGGTGACAGGATTGAACCCTATGGCACTCCACAGATCAAAGGATGAAAAGAAGAAATGGCAGAAGTGCTCTTAACTGAAAAGAAATGACCATGAAGGTAGGAAGTGAACCAATCAAGTACCTGACCAGTCAGACCAAGTTCTGTCAGCATCTCTAAAAGCAAGCTGTGACTAACAAGATAAAAGGCCGAAGATAGATCTAGCTAAAGCCGCACAGCCTCTGTCTAACATTGTATGGACCTTGCTAAGCAATGAGTTCAAAACTGTCTCTGTACTATGTCCAACTCTGAATTCTAACTGGCAGGGGATGGAGCACAAACTCTTGCTCTGCACAATCTGCCAATTAGAAGTAAACTACTGTGGAACTGGGAAAGAAAGTTAAACTTATGTCTTAAAAATAAATGCAAGAAATTGTTTTAAGTGAGTTATGGACAAATGCTATCTTAGCAGACCTAGGGGAAGACTAAATAAGCACAAATTGAGATGTTTTACCACAGACCTCTTTATCTATATTGACAAAAAAGGTCTTTTGATAAGAGAGGTTAAAAGAAGATCTGAACTGACCAGTATTTGTGATAGATGTCTTCTTTTAGAAAGGTGAAACATATTCTGTAGAAAAACAGGTAAAAAATGTTAGTCTATTATTAAAGGTAGTTGAGAAATGCTATGTAATAGGTTTTCCTAGACTTTTAGCATACTTGCTCAGATTAAGTTCAGCCTTCTAAAAAAGATGTTTTGCTGATGCTGCGGAAGTCTATATAGATGAAACAATTACCTCATATGTATTTAAGGGGTATAAATGTAAGTACTAGATTGTCATACTTCAGGGAGACTTGGAAGGAGAGAATTTTCTCTCCCAGTCTTCCCTCCTTATTGCAATAAGATATATTATGCGCTCTAATAAAGAGACCAATTTACTGTTCCTGTGTGGGATAATGTATTTTATTTTCTCAAAATTTATTTACTTTCTACACTACTCTCTCAGTTAGTTTGGAAAGAAAACACAGAGTTGCTACAGGTCTATAATTCACTGGGTCAGCAGGATCAAGGCTCCCCTACTTGAGAACTAGGTAAATAATAGATCTTTTCCAACTTTGGAAAACTTGACCAACAGATAGAGTTTGATTAATAGTTATCAGGGCCAGGGGAAGAAGGTCATGCCTTACTTACCTTAGGCCAGTATGAGGGAACTGGGTCCAACACAGATATGGCTAATTTCGTTGAGGCATATATCCTAGATAGGAAGTCAAGTGTGGGTTGTTGGAAGGTAGACCAAAGATTGAGAGGTCTGGATTCCTAAAGAGGAATAAGATCATTTACAGAAAAAAAGTTTGGCAATATGTCAATTTTTAGACTATAATACTTGGCCAGATCATCTGCACTATGCATTTCAGAAGACACAGAGAATGAATTGCCATGGTTTAACAGCAAAACAAGAGAAAACATTGTTTATAAGGGATTCTCTGAGGTATTAATTAATTTAGTGAAGTAGTGTTGGCGAGTCAGTTTAAAATAATAAGTATAAGACTTCTGATGTGATCCACATTTTCAAGTAATTCTACTGCTTTAGTTTTCCTCCAAAGGCATTCCGTTCTCCTGATCTGTAATTTCAGTTACCACAGACCAGGATGAAACCATGGTGTTTAGGAGAATCACGAGAAGGATAGAAGACCAAGGGAACTACTTTGTCCAGCGCATGTCCTGAGGAGATAACTCAGGAAGATGCTTGAAAAATCCAAGAAAAAGCAGAGAAATTTTCAGGAAAGAAAGAAAAAAAAGAGATGGACAAATATCAAGATCAACCTTTAAGTTCTGAGAAGAGCCCATAGGCCAGTCAGAGCAATAAAATTGAAAGGGATAAGTCAGAGAAAAGGAAAGCACAGCATTGTCTGATCATATCACTGATGCCACAGAAATACTACTGAAGGAAACAGATTATAATTGTTGAGTCATGATTAAGTCCAGCATGTGATCAATATCTTCTATTAGGGACAAACATTGGCTTGACCTATAGTGACTGGGATTCAATGTGTACATTAAAACCCCTAATACCAAAAGATTAGGGAAATGAACCACCACATCCACTAATGTCTGACAGAAAGTGCCCCGTATCTGGGCATTTATTGGCGGAGGACAATAGAACAGAAGAATGGATAATGACTTGATTCCATTCTATATCTAAACTAACTAATACTGATCCCTTCTAATTTGATTGTTAATCATATTATCACTATTGGTCATTATATCTTAACTGTTTTATTTTGTGTTATATAAATCATTCTACTGACCTATTTACCTAATTTCTTACACAGTAATATGTTAAATTAGACCAAACCATTACTCTATTTATGATTATACCTTTTGCAATATAATGTAAGCCACATTGAGCCTGCAAATAGGTGGGAAAATGTGGGGTACAAATGCAGCAAATAAATAAATAAATAAATAATGGATTAGCAGAGCTAGTTTAAACTATGATACTTTCTGGATAAATCAAAGTACCTGGAGCAAGTTTGGTAACCATTAGTGAATTGGAGTATATAATAGATAGATAGACCCCTCCCTTCTTCTGGAGGATCTAGAAACCAAAAGAGCTGAATATGCAAGAGAAAGGCAAAGAGATAAGTAACGCTTCTTCCCCATCTGAACCCAGGTCTCCTTTATGTACTAACCAGTTGAACTAACTAAATATTGAACCAGAGTCGTTTTTGAACTTATAGACCTGCAATTGAATAATGTAATACTAAGCTTGGAGACAGTTGATAAAGTGTTTTGAAAAGGTTGATAGTCTATCAATTGTCTCACCTGCATGAAACTGGATTGCTGCCATCTTGAGGGGGGGGGGGGGGCAGGAGCAATAACCATAATGAACCAGAATAGTGAAAAAAATCAGAAGGCAGACAGAACACAGAGCAATCCTTTGGTAAGAAAGTAGAATCTCACACACACACGCATGCACCCCTTCACACACACAAAATAAGGGAAAAATCAAACTAAGTAAGTCTGTCATAATCTATGATAATAAAAAGCAGGTAGAGGTTATATTCAACCCATATACATTTGCTCCAGGGTTCATACTAAGGAACTCACCCAAGGGGTATATTCTGCTTTTTGGATGTGCACACTCACAGCATGAACACCACAGATGTGTAGAATTAATAGATAAAAAAAATCCTACTTCTGCTTAAATCAGTATAGCATCAGAGCCGAAGGGACTGTCAGAAGCAGAAGAACTTAGTAGTAGCCATACTGGATCAGACCAATGGTCCATCTAGCCCAGTATCCTGTCTGTTTTCCAAACAGTGACCAAGCTAGGTCACAAGTACCTGGCAGAAACCCAAATCCTGGCAACACTCCACACTACAAATCCCAGGGCAAACAGTTGCTTCCCATATCTGTCTCAATAACAGACTATGGACTTTTCCTCCAGGAATTTGTACAAACCTTTTTTAAAACCAGACACGCTAACTGCTGTTACCACATCCTCCGGCAAAGAGTTCCAGAGCTTAACTATTCATCGAGTGAAAAAATATTTCCTCCTATTTGTTTTAAAAGTATTTTCATGTAACTTCCTCGAGTGTCCCCTAGTCTTTGTACTTTTGGAACAAGTGAAAAAAATCAATTTATTTCTACTTGTTCTACACCACTCAGGATTTTGTAGACCTCAATCATATCTCCCCTCATCCATCTCTTTTCCAAGCTGAAGATCCCTAACCTCTTTAGCCTTTCCTCATACGAGAGGAGTTCCATCCCCTTTATCATTTTGGTTGCTCTTTGAACCTTTCCTAATTCTGCTGTATCTTTGTAGAGATACGGCAACCAAAACTAAACGCAATACTCAAGGTGCATGGAGAGATACAAAGGCATTATAGTATTTTTGGTCTTATTCACCATCCGTTTCCTAATAATTCCTGTCATCCTGTTTGCTTGTTTGGCTGCCGCTGCAGGATTTGGAGAGCAAGTAAGCAGGTCACTACAGTGTCAGAGCCAAAGGGATATACTGAAAGGGAAAGGTTACATGTGTTTCCTTCAGCAAGGTGACCTGGCCCATTTCTATCCATTTATGGTCCAGGATCATCTACCTATACTGTGCTGAAGTTTTGATGGAAAAAGAAAAGTGACAGCATCCATCTGCAGCACAGTATATAAGCAGAAATAAAGCAGCAGGAAAGCCAGTTGGCTCAATCAAATTTTAGTGAAAATAAGGGTATAAAAAGGTGGTCTTTAATTGTGTACATGTCCAGAATTTTTCTTATGTGCATAGTTTTGTGGTTTCCGAATTATGTGCATGTTTATATGAAAACTGTATCTGCACAAATAGGTGCAAATTTGTGTCACATTTTTCCTATGTTTATTATAAAAGAGAAATTTTTCTTTTCTGAAAACTGGTAATAGTTTGTGAGTAAAAAGCCACAGATTTTACACAGGCTAAAAGTCTCAAAGCTGCCCTCAAAAGGCAACTTAGAAACAGGTCTTTAGTTCAAAAGAATTTGGGAAACAAAGAGGTTATCTTTGTAATAAATGGCTTGACAGAGTAATGGCTTCTTTTAAATGAGGTGCTTTTTCCTTGCCTCTTCCCTTTCATGCAATAATGGTCAGAAGATTAAAAACAAATTTAACAAATTATCTAATAGTCAGCGCATAATAAAGCTGTGTGATTTGTTTCTGGAGGGTGTGATTAAAAGGTATGGGCAAGTTTCTTGAAATAGGTGTATTGACACTTATTAGACAGGAAGGAGTGGAGATCAGCACCTCCTACACCCAGAAATGAGTAACAGGGAAGACATTTTCCAGGTATCTCCAGATTGTTTCCAACAGTAGCCAATATGCCAACTACAGGGAGTGAGTTCTGTCCCTCCCACCCCCCTCCACGATACACTTCACACAGATTCATATTAGTCCCCTGTATTGTCACCCCTGTGCAGAGAATCCTAATAGGTTCCCTGTTCCCTTTCCTTTTCCATATAGAAGGGGTAATCATGCAGAGCAATGGGCAGGGTGCAAGCTGTGACCAGCTACTCCATTTTTATTTCACCACTCTGTCTTTTCTCCTTTCAATCAGAGATTTTAACATCATGTTCATACTACATTTCCTTTGTTTAATAGGAGGGTATCTCAATTTAACAGGACAGGGATACCCAATCCACTGAAAACACGCACCTGGGATTGTGACTTTCAATGATGCTTGTTGGCTGTACATTCCATGACTTTTGACACCTTTACTGTGTCTAACCTCTGATCCCCCTACCTCCTCAACTCCCGAAATATACCAAGAAATATTGCAGCTCAAAAAGCATTAGCCAGTATCATAACAACCAAGTCTATCCTGTAATAATAAAAGATTTCTGTGCAGAGTATTGGGAGACAGGAAATCAGCACTGGGGAAATTATTCAGGAATGCCAGCAATAATGGAGCAATGATTTGCATAAACAAGCAGCAACAAGAGAGAGAGAAAGTGAACAGTGCATGGTGCGCCACTTGCATTAGAAGCAAAAAGCAGCTGTACCAAATCTGCAATGCAAATTAAGCTTATTTGGAGCAAACCCTGCCTTGTTTATGAGATGCCTGGCAAGGCTGGGGAGAGATTGTGTATCACATCTATTACATCCTTCCCCTTGGAAATTAATGGTAACACTTTATCTTATGATGTGACTCCAGCCTCTGTCTTGCTTTCACTGCAGGATTGTTTGGCTAATAAAATATGTTGTTTGGTTATTCCACTTCATAATTTGATCTGCTGTGAAAGAAAAAGAGATTGAAAAATGTGACGGGGAGCATTGTATATCCTTGCTCCTGTCTCTGCTATCATCTGTCTTAATGTTGATTTTTATTTACACTCTTTCCTCAGACAGACACCAGAGGAGAGACTCTCCCGTTGGTTATAGAATGCTATTTTGTCTGTTTTCTTCTTTCTTTTTATTCTAGCTTTTGTAAAAATCAAAGGCTGATGATATGGGCAAGTAGAGTGGAATATATCTCTTCTAATGTGCCCCAGTCCTGCTACTCCAGGAATGAGACACCTTGCCACAATGAGACACACTTTCCACCATCCACCTCTCAGTTTTGGGCTACAGCACTTTCTGTAGTTCCAGTCCCATAGACAGCAGAATGGGGTGGACCACTGGGGCCTGGCTTGAACCTGAATTGGTTTTGCCCAGTACAGCATTATGACTCTGGCCAGCTCTACTGGTGCTGCTCAACTATTACCCAAACAAGTTCTGTTAATCCAGTCTTGTGCGTTGTTAATTGCCGGTCTCTGTGCTATAGAACAAGGTATCTATAAATTCAAAATAATAATAAGGAGGAATAAAGACCTCAAAAGCCTAGATATTGGTATCTCTCCCATCTCATGTCACCAAAATCTATGAGGCTCTCCTTCTTATTTTTAATCATATTTGTGCTTGAAAATCATTCAAAATAACACATTTTCAAAAATGTATTTTAATTAAATCATTAAAGCAAACGCTTAGCTTAAAGATAAAGGGGAATTTAAAGTCTCAGATTGTGGTGACATGAGATATGACAGATACCATTATCTGGACTTTTGAGGCGGTTTTTTCCTCCTCGTTATTATTTTGAATTTATTTTGATTGAACTATTCTGTTATCAACTGCATATCTTCCAGCTATAGATATCTTGTTTAGTTATAGTGGTTTTTGCTGAAGTTTCCCAGTTTTTTTGATTTGAGTGAGTCTCTGTGCTTCACCATTTCCATTTCTCTTCCTAACAAAAGATGCTACATGCTGTTTTGTCTTATAGTGAGCGTACAGGAAAATATCTGCATGGGGACGGAGCTGTGACTCACTGATCGCTAATGAAGGTGAGCATTTTTCTGGAGCCAACAACTGGAGGAATTAAAAAATTTTTTATACTTATACTTTGCTCACACTTTTTTTCAGTACTGAAAGCAGATGGCAGGTGCTTCAGCAGAACAAATAGATTTTCTGTAAGTAAATTGCAGCGGAAAAAATTGAAATTGTACTTTGCAGGTACCAGCATTACTGTTCAGCAAGTCTATGTCTAGAAGTCTTTAGAATAATGGGTCAAGGGTCAGCAGACTCTTTACAGAGTTTCTAATATCAATAGAAATGTCCTTTACTGGTTTCACCTATTTTGCAGAAGACATACTGGAATGACAATGACCTCTTTGGGTTTCAAGATCACGTTGATAGGGATGTGCATTCATTTTTGAAAACAAAATTTAAAATGCAGTGAAACAGGCCGTTTCATGTTATTTTCAAACAAATAAAATAGACATCACAGAAACATAGGCCTGATATTCCAAAGGGTTTAACCAGGCAGGAGAGGCTCTTGCTCGGTTAACCCTTGCTGAGTGAGCCGACAGTCGATATTCAGCGGGACTTAACTGGTTAGTGCTGCTGAATGTCAGCAAACCAGCCATCCTTGAACTGGGCAGGTTAGGGGTGGGCCAGGGGCAGAGTTAGGGCAGAGGATCAACTTATCCAGTCACTCCTGGATTCTATGTAACATGCCTAGAGATTGGCGCCGAAATTGGCATGGATTAACAATGCGCATAATTTAACAAGCTTAACAAGCTAATGAGCGCTGATAACAGCACTTAACAAGCAATAATGAGCACTAATTGGCACTGGTTAGAATTTAGGCGCACAAGTCTCTAAGCATATTCTGTAATGAATGCGTGTAGGCAAAAAGGGTTGTGGTTATGGGCGGGAAAATGTTTTGTACTTTTTTGGGATTTTGCCAGGTATCTGTGACCTGGATTGGCCACTGTTGGAAACAGGATGCTGGGCTTGATGGACCTTTGGTCTGTCCCAGTATGGCAATACTTATGTACTTACGTACTTATGAGTGAGGGAAAGAAGAACGCCCTTAAGAAATTAAATGGGGCAACTGGTCTGTTACAAGTGCATAGAGCCAGGACATGTGACATGAGAATGCAGAAGTGAGAAAGTGCAAGTGAATGGTCCAGGTGTGGATTGGGCCGGATCCGCTTATGGCACAATATCTAATGTTGCATCAAGTATTCCAACAAGTGTGAAACCTTGGCTATTGAAGAGAAGCAAAGCATTGCTGAAACCTAGAGGGCACTACACCTTCATCCTATGCCCCCTCGTTCCAATGCTTCCTTTCATTTGAAGGAGGTGCACCTCCTGTGCATTTATGCCACAGAGATATTTAAATATTCCTATCATATCCCTTGTCTCCTGTCTTTCTTCCAAAGTCTGCCCCATATGCTTATAACAAAGACCAGAGCCATTTTAGTAGCCATGCTCTGGACTGACTCCATCCTTACAGTTTTTCTTTTTGAAGGTGCATTCTCCAGAACTGTACACAGTACTAGTGATGGGCAGTCAGAAAAATGTTGTTTCATTTTGTTTTCTGTGTCATTTCTGGGAATGTTTGTTTTGCTTCACAATGTTGACTTTTGGTGGTACACTGTGTTTTCTCAGTGCGGAAAGCACATTTAAGGTTCAATATTTTTTCTGTTCTTTTGATTTGGCATCATTCATTCCAGTCCTCAGCAGGTTTGTCTTTTCAAGTCAAGGTTGTTTTCCTTCACCAGATGTTTTGTTACCTTGGATTTAGATACCATCATTAGACCCCTGACGTAGGCATTTTATGCTGAAACACGGACCATGTTGAGTCTGATCAATAAAATGAAGTTAAGACTTCCCCATTCTTGAAGGCTTCTTGTGTTTTCTTGCCTATTTGCTTCTGTGCTTTTGGATTCCCTCTCCTTTGTATTCTGAAATCTAAGTACACTACATCTAGTGCTCCTCCTCAATCCCGCTCTCTGGTCACCCATTCAAAGGAATTAATCAGATTCTTTTGACAAGACCTACCGCTAATAAGACCATGTTGCCTCGGGTCCTGCAATCCACTGGATGCCAGAAACCTCACTGTTCTTTGTTCTACAAGCATTTCCTTTAATTTATTCACCACAGAGGTCAGACTAACCGGTGGTAGCCCTGTAGTTCCCAACCTTCTCCTTACTTCCACTTTTGTGGAGAGGAACCACATTCATCCTTTTCCAGTCCTCCAGGACCACTCCTGACTCTAAACAAGAAGACAAATAGGAAACCTTTATTCCCTCTTTGACTTTAGTGGAAAATTAAATAAATGAAACAATATAATTCAGTGCTCTGGAACTCTTTGCCTGAGTTTATGGTAAAAGCGTATGGAGGAAAAGTCCATATATTGTTATTAAGATAGACTTGGAGAAAGCCACTGCTTATGCCTGAGAGTAAGTAGCATGGAAACTTGCTACTTTTTGCGATCCTGGCAGGTACTCGTAACCTGGAATATCTGCTGTTGGAAATAGGATACTAGGCTTGTTGCACCTTTTGGTCTGACCCAGTATGGCAATTTTTATATTAACAGAAAAAGGAAATGAAATGGAATAATATGAACATCTATTCCAAGCACAACCCTAATATTTGATTGATTTTCTATTTATAATCACATTCTTTCTATGTTCATTTCTAGGTCTGTGAAAATTATTGATGATGGACAGGACCTGCGCCTTTTTTTTCGGCTGGCATCATCAGATAATCGTGAATGCCAGTTTTCAAGCCACGAAAAAGATCACTCTGAACCATTTGTCTTGTGTAATTATGGGTCTCTTCAGCTACAAACAGGCCCTGTTTTCAAGACAAGCAAAATACATATTTATTTATTTATTTATGGATTGATTTAAAAGCTTTCTAAGTTGTCTTCCTGGTCTGAAGACTGCCTGTGGTGATGCACAAAGTAAAAATATAATATAATATGCAAATGATCTTGATTCTAGAAACAAACACTTGCACACCCTGGATACCCTGACTCAGACTGCTGTTTGCAGGCACAGTTGAAGCAGCTGGTTTTGGTTGTTTCTTAGAACAGGCTTGGGTTCATGTTGATAGGACAGCCTGACAATGCCTGTATTCCTCTTCTAGTGTGTGAATACCTTTCTATGAATTTCACTTTCCTGTAGAGTCAATCCCATGTTTTTTCACAAACATGAATTAATCAGTTTACAACAGGGGGTTCTCAACCTAGTCCAAGGCAGTCAGATTTTCAAGATATCCACAATGAAAATGCATGAGAGAGATTTGCATACAATGGAGCCACTGCATGCAATTCTCTCTCAAACAGCATAGATAGGAGTGGCCTAGTGGTTAGAGCTTCAGTCTTGCAATCCAGCGGTGGCCAGTTCCCCACTGCTGCTCCTTGTGATCTTGGGCAAGTCACTTAACCCTCTATTGCCTCAGGTACAAATTTAGATTGTGAGCCCTCCTGGGCCAGAGAAATATCCAGTGTATCTGAATGTAACTCACCTTGAGCTACTACTAAAAAGGTGTGAGCAAAATCTAAATAAATAAATGGATACTGACCATCACTTCTTTGGACATTGGCTGCAACTTATAGTGCACTGTAAGTATGAAGTTGTGGCAGAAATGTTTGCTTATAGCTGCTTGCATTTATGAAAGTCAAGTGTTTTTGATGACCAAATGCTTAAGAAGTTTTGATATATATTTAAGATTAAAAGGTTTTGATAAGAATTAAGAATTGTTTGGACCAATGATTTCAGCAAATCATAGAGTGAGATCTCTATGTAGAATGAGTTGCTGCCAAGGTCCAGAGAAGTGATGGTTGGTATCTATGCTGTTTAAGAGTTGCAATATGAGTTGTTGATACAGCTCTGGGTTTATTGTATTAATGATTTCTTTTTTACCCCTGCTATTTGGACCTTAAAAATGGTTTTATTACTGCAATTCTCTCTTATGCATATTCATTGTGGATATCCTGAAAACCTGTCTGGCTGTGTTTCCCAAAGAGTTGAGAACCCTTGATTTACAGCTGCAGGGAAGACCAGACGCTGTGGACTGCAGAAAACAATGGCAAACTACTGCAGTATTGTGCCAAGAATGTCATAATATGGTTGGCAACAACTATAACTGTTAAAGTGTACTGTGCAAAAGGTTGGGGGGAAACTAATTTTCGCCTCTGTGAAATATCACTTTTCTTGATTTCTTCATAAATTAATACATTGATCCTGCATTATACTCTATGGGAATTGTCATAATTCTGTTTCCCTAGTCATTACGTTGAAGAACTTTTGACAGCTTTTGACTATGTAAGCTTCTGCATCACAAACATGTTAGAAATATCAAATCTTCATTAAATAATGCCCAGATCAAAACATGTTCCTTTCACGTCTCTTTTCCTTGAATTGAATAGATCACAATAAAGTCAACTGATGCCCTTTTTAAAGATAAGAGTAAAGAAGCACATATATTTGCATATTAGGGTTGGTTCTGTAGCTCAGTGGCAGGGCACAGTATTATGCAAAGGGATCTGACATTGATTCCCATGTCAAGTTTTTTGTTGGCCAGGTCATGTGGTCCTGAGGAGACTATCAGAGCTTCCAAGTTACTCAGTTCCAGGAGGGAGATTTTAGGCCAATCCTGGATTTCTGCCAACCTCATCCTGAAGCATTATGGAACCTGCAGCACTGATTTCAATTGATAGAATCAGGGACCACAAATACTGCATTGCTTTGGAATGAATGTTTAAAAGTAGGACTGGCCAAAACTCTCCCTCCTGACAGAGGCATACCTACATGGGTCGTCAGAGGAGTGGCTGCTTCCCCAAGTAGACTTCTGATGGCATGGCGCTTATTTTTCCACACAATCTGTTGTGTTTAAAATATGCACTGGTGTCATCAGCAGTCCACTCTCTGCAAGGAGGTTAGATAAAACAGGAGACAAACTGAGCCTATCTAGTCCATTGTATGAGCTGAAGCTAGTAGGCGGAGCTTGCCAGTAGTAGGCAGAGCTTGCTTCGGTTTTAGTACACACAGAACTATAGCAAACGCTATTGAAAACAATAGCAAAAGATTATTAGAAATAAGGGACTTTCTATGCGTGGTCCATCTGTAACAAGTCTAAAGCTGTTCCAGTTGGATAGACAATGCCTTAAAAGGTGGAGGATAAAACAGATATATATTTTTTACTTATTGGACAGATTTTTAATTTATTTGAAAGCTTCCCATATTTAGATATAAATATCATAAAATAAAAATTGAATATCACTAAAACAGCTTAAAATTGATTGTAGCTGGTAGCAAAAGCAGTTATAAAACTCTGTATTGTGTGCTCATTTTTCTACACTGTTCTATACAATACAGATGGCTAAATTTAAGTGAGGATAGCCTGTTTCCTGATAGGTTCATCTTAACCAGTGGCGTAGCCAAGGGTGGGCATGAATGGGCCCAGGCCCACCCAGTAGCAGCACACCTATGATGTGGCTGGCAGAGATTCTCAAGCCCCACCAGCCGAAACCTCCCAATAACTGTCCCTCCTGCATACCTTGTAAATAGCTGATGTTCGCCTGCAGCGAGCAGCAACTAATACATGCTGTGGGGCCAACATGAGCAGTGTGTATTAGTTGCTGCTCGCTGCTGGTGAAAATCTGCTACTTAAAAGGTATGCGGGGGGGGGGGGGGTGTTTGAGAGACCATATGGTATGCAGGCGAGAAAGGGAGAGACCAATTCACTTGTGGGACAAAACAAACAGAGTTCTGCCCACCCATCTTGGGCCCAGGCCCACCCAAAATTGGGTGTCTGGCTACGCTCCTGATTAACTGTTGCTGTAATCATTAGATGGAAATAAAATTAAACTCTCCTTTCATTGGGGCACATGGAATCACATCTTCATATGTTTTGTAGAAGTTTACCATTTAGATACTCAAATGGATTATTCTGTTTTGAACATGTTTCAGGGGCAGTTGGTTTTTATAAGTCAAAATAAAAATAAATATTTTGTTTCATTCAGATCTCTTTTGTTTAAACATAACGAAATGGGCTATAAGCCCCTAATGCAGTCCATTGTTTTTCTTATAATTTATTCCTGTGATGATTTATACTGTGCCAAAACTGAAAACTCATATCTCTATCTGGTCAATAATAAAAGGAGCTCATTGTGAACACTATCCACCCTAAAAGGTTGTTTTGTAGCTGTACATGAGGAATTGTGATATTGAATAAATAAGTATATGTTTTTGTTCCTAGTCATGCATCCAAAGTTTATATAATCCTTTCAAGAAAGACAGTTAATCGTTTTAATTTAATAGTGAAATGAAACCACAGAGGCATGGTGTGGATGCATTTTCAATATGGTAATACTAGGGCCCAGCTACGGAACAAGTTATTTTTAGTTAGTCTTCACTGGACCAAACTTGCTTTCCTTGTGCCTTGCTTTCCTTGTGCTAGCTGGATAGGCAGTGTCTTAAAAGGTGGAAGATAAAGGATTTTTTTCCTACATTTATATCACACAATAAATAAAGAAACATTATCCAAAGCAAAGTCGGGTTCAATGTGGCTTACATTTTAAAATACAGTGAGACAGAATAATAGAATTCAGTTATAACAGGGTAGCAAATAGATGGATATGTCTGAAACATTTAACAAAGTTGAGATTAGCATATATACCCAACTGGCCATTTAAAAGTCTGTCCTTTAATAATGCCACATGTTCAGAAATCAGAGCCATAAGTATAAACAGTTATTCAAAAATTATTACATGCCTACACCAGAACAGGCATCCATACAGACATTCAAAAGTAAACAACAACTTCAACAGAGTACACCCAAAACTTAATTTTAATTTTCTCATTTCCATCTTTCAAAACTCCAGACAGCAGATGTACAGATCACAAGGACCCAAAGCAGTCCAAAACAAGTAAAGTCAGAAACAACACAGTTTATACCTAATTGTTCCACTATCCTTAGGATTCACCTTTGGGTTTAAAAAGCAAAACCATGTGCATGTAAGGACTGGATAAATGAATTAAAACAAAGTTTAAAGCAAATGTCCGTAATATGTAATACTTAGTAGCAATAATGAAACAGTGATGGAATATTCATATAGCAAACAGCCTGAGCCAACAGATTTATTTTTAATTCAGCATAATTAACTTTGTATGAACTTGGTGGCTAATAGTGTGCTGAACTGGACAATGTTGGCTCATTTAGACTGACTCTGGGCTTCTGTATGAAGGTAACTCTGTCCTCATTATTCAATATCTGTCTTTTAAGTAATAGTAATAAAAATATCAAATGCATTTTTATAATATACTATTGCAATCCACAAAAAAAGGAGCAAGTTCCAACATGCCATCTTTTTCTTTTGATGTAGGAAGAGGAAAAAAATGTTTTTTAATGCTCTCAGGTTTCAACTTAATTCATGTTTAATGTGTGATATAAATGTTATAAATAACTAAATACATAAGTATATAGAAACTCTGAATGTTGCGCACCTGATTCTCATAACATGATGTCTGTTTTAGTGGCCCTTTACCAAGAGAACAAAAAGATCCCTATAACCAGCCCCTCCAAATGACACACTGATTAGATTTATAACAAATTAATACTCTACATATGAAAAGTTATTCCCTACGAGGAAACAGTAAAGCGGCTAGGGCATTTCAGTTTGGAGAAAAGACGGCTGAGGGGAGATATGATAGAGGTCCATAAAATAATGAGTGGAGCAGAACGGGTAGACATAAATCGCTTATTTGCTCTTTCCAAAAATACGAGGACTAGGGGGCACACAATGAAGCTACAAGTAGTAAATGTAAAACAAAACAGAGAAAATATTTCTTCACTCAACATGCAATTAAACTCTGGAATTCATTGCCAGAGAATGTAGTAAAAGCAGTTAGCTTAGCAGGGTTTAAAAAAGGTTTGGATGGCTTCCTACTACTACTACTACTACTATTTAGCATTTCTATAGCGCTACAAGGCATACGCAGCGCTGTACAAACATAGAAGAAAGACAGTCCCTGCTCAAAGAGCTTACAATCTAATAGACAAAAAATAAATAAAGTAAGCAAATCAAATCAATTAATGTGAACGGGAAGGAAGAGAGGAGGGTAGGTGGAGGCGAGTGGTTACAAGTGGTTACGAGTCAAAAGCAATGTTAAAGAGGTGGGTTTTCAGTCTAGATTTAAAGGTGGCCAAGGATGGGGCAAGACGTAGGGGCTCAGGAAGTTTATTCCAGGCGTAGGGTGCAGCGAGACAGAAGGCGCGAAGTCTGGAGTTGGTAGTAGTGGAGAAGGGAACAGATAAGTAGGATTTATCCATGGAGCGGAGTGCACGGGAAGGGGTGTAGGGAAGGACGAGTGTGGAGAGATACTGGGGAGCAGCAGAGTGAATACATTTATAGGTTAGTAGAAGAAGTTTGAACAGGATGCAAAAACGGATAGGGAGCCAGTGAAGGGTCTTGAGGAGAAGGGTAGTATGAGTAAAGCGACCCTGGCGGAAGATGAGACGGGCAGCAGAGTTTTGAACCGACTGGAGAGGGGAGAGGTGACTAAGTGGGAGGCCAGCAAGAAGCAGATTGCAGTAGTCTAAACGAGAGGTGACAAGGGTGTGGATGAGGATTTTGGTAGAGTGCTCGGAAAGAAAGGGGCGGATTTTACGGATGTTGTAAAGAAAGAAACGACAGGTCTTGGCGGTCTGCTGGATATGAGCAGAGAAGGAGAGAGAAGAGTCAAAGATGACCCCAAGGTTTCGAGCTGAGGAGACAGGGAGAATGAGAGAGCCATCAACAGAAATAGAAAACGGGGGGAGCGGGGAGGTGGGTTTGGGGGGGAAAATGAGAAGCTCGGTTTTGGTCATATTTAATTTCAGGTGGCGTTGAGACATCCAGGCAGCAATGTCAGACAAGCACGCTGAAACTTTGGTTTGGATGCAAGGTGAGATATCAGGGGTAGAAAGGTAGATTTGGGAGTCATCAGCATAGAGATGGTAGGAAAAGCCATGGGATGAGATTAATGAACCAAGGGAAGAAGTGTAGATAGAAAAGAGGAGGGGACCAAGAACAGAACCCTGAGGTACGCCGACAGGCAGAGGAATAGAAGTAGAAGAGGATCCACCAGAGTGAACACTAAAGGTGCGGAGGGAGAGGTAGGAAGAGAACCAGGAAAGGACAGAGCCCTGGAATCCAAGTGAGGACAGGGTATCGAGAAGTATGTTGTGATCGACAGTGTCAAAAGCAGCGGAAAGATCAAGAAGAATGAGGATGGAATATTGACCTCTGGATTTAGCCAGTAATAGGTCATTGGAGACTTTAGTAAGCGCAGTTTCGGTTGAGTGGAGAGGGCGAAAACCAGATTGTAATGGGTCCTAAATGAAAAGTCCATAGACCATTATTAAAATGGACTAGGGGAAAATCCACTGCTTATTCTAGGATAAGCAGCATAAAATGTACTGTACTGTTTTGGAATCTTGCGACCTGGATTGGACACTGTTGGAAACAGGATACTTGCTGACATGTTTGAAATTATAAGTGAAATTAAATTAAAATGCTACCAACAATAAACAACAACAACTTGGATGCAGTAGCTCATAACTTTGTTTGCTTTGTTTTGAGTGTATGGGAATGACGGCTGCATGGGGGAGTGCAAACAGAGATTACCATAATTGATTTTGACGTATTGCAGTCACTTTGTCTCCTGTTCATCTAACTGGAAGAACTTTAGAATTCTCTGCATAAAAGCTAATAAAAAATATGTTTAATGAAAAGATATCATTTTATATTCTTTTTTGATTATATTTATTTATTGCTATTTCTAATGGTATAGATGGAATTGAGGGATCTATCCAGGTGAGAGAGGTTATTTTGAACTCTAATTTGAGTGACATTAGTACTTCAGTACTCTACCTATTCCATTTCTCTTAGCCAGGTAAAGAAATAGCCAGCTGTGATGAGTTTGTGCAGCGCTGCGTACACTTTGTAGCGCTATAAAAATGCTAAATAGTAGTAGTAGTAGAGAGTGGTGATACCGAATACGATGATATGAAATATAGTGTGAAGCGGGAGCTGCCAGGAAATAGTACTTGTATTAGAAATCAAAAATGGACAACCTGGAATTTTACCCCTGGAATCTAGCAATGCTCATGGGAACAGGGGACATACTAAGATTCTGCTTAACTCAAACAAATTCCATTAGTTAGTCAGCTTTGGTTTTTCCTTTCCATAGGTAACTTCCTGGGAGATGTCCATGACAAAAGGCCTGTTTAGAATGAGCCTCTCAATCTCAGCTCAGCTGTCTAGTTCAAATGAAATAATGATACTCGACTAATGGTCTTATGTCAGTGTCTTCTTGCTTAGCAGCATATCCCAGTTAAACCACTGCTTTCTCAGGCACCAGATTGGAGATAACCCTTCATGTGTCAGGCAGCTGGTGGTTACACAATATTTTATTCTCTTATTGCTGTCTGTGAGCAGTAGTAAATGCAAGGAAGCTGCTCTGATCTTCCAGTGATATAAAACTGAAATTAAACTGTGGTTTCTGGAGTGCCCTTCACTGAACACTTCTAGTAAAGCTCAATAAATATAGGGGGATAATTTCATAAAGCATTTTCCAGATATAGAGGGTAATTTAAAAGAGGGCACCCAGGTTAATAGGGTAGGAAGGTGCCTATTTTTTGCCTGTTTTATAAAGACACGTAAGCACTAATCCCAGGCAGCTGGCTTTTCACACACTATTTCTTATCATCATGTTATTTGTTCTGTGTGTCTTTATAAAATACTAGTACAAATTCTGCAGAAATTGCACATAGATTGAAGAGTTCAAGAACCTAAGAACAGCCATACTGGATCAGACCAATGGCCCATCTAGCCCAGTATCCTGCTCAACAGTGGCCAATCCAGGTCATAAGTACCTGGCAGATACCCAAATAGTAGCAACATTCAATGCTACCTATCTCGGGGCAAGCAGTAGCTTCCTCCATTTCTTCCTCAATAACAGACTATGGACTTTTCCTTTTGGAAACCTCTTTTAAACCCAGATACATTAACTGCTGTCACCACATCCTCTGGCAATGATTCCAGAGCATAAATATTCATTGAGTGAAAAAATATTTTCTTCTATTTGTTTTAAAAGTATTTCCATGTATCTTCATTGAGTGTCCCCTAGCCTATGTACTTTTTGAAAGAATAAAAAATCAATTCACTTTTACCCACTCTACAGCACTCGGGATTTTGTAGACCTCAATCATATCTCCCCTCAGCTGTCTCTTTTCCTAGCTGAACAGAATATAAGAACACTAGTAAAAAAGGCCCGTTTTGGATAAAAATGAAACGGGCGCTAGCAAAGTTTTCCTCGGTGTGTGTATGTTTGACAGAGTGTGTGTCAGTGAGAGAGTGAATGTGTGTGTGTGTGTGACAGAGAGTGAGTGTGGGTGCTTTCTGTGAGAGTGTGTGTGTGTGAGAATGAGTGTGTGCAAGTATGTGAATGTCACATAGTGTGAGACATAGAATGTGTGGGGGAGCTCCCCCCTCCCTCTGTGTGGCTGCAGGACCCCTTCCCCCCTTCTGGTACCCCTCTCCCCCTCTTCTCAGGTCTCAGGACCCCCCTTTCCCCCCCTTGGTCTCAGTACCCCTCCCCCCTCCTCCTCCTCCCTCTTCCTTTCCCCCCCTCTCTGAACTGTGGACCCCCGCCCTCTGCACCCCCAAAAGTTGTCGCCCCTCACCCTTACACCCCCCAAGTTGCCACCAGTACCACTCTCCCCCCCCACATGTTGCCACCGCTGGCCCCGTGCACCCCCCCCCCCGAGGTCGCACCAGCCACTGATGCACCCTCGCCCCCCCCCAAGGTGGCAGCAGCCAGTGCACCACCGTCCACCCCCCCCAAACAGGTTACTGGCGCTCCCCCCCCGTGTCCTACATCAGCTGAGCGCTGCTTCCCCCCCCCCCCGTCAGATAGAAAAACAAAATTTAAAAAGTTAACCTGCCAAAATGTTTTTACGAATGAATCGGGGCCCCGCAGCCAGCCATGGGTTGTGAGCTGTGCATCTGCTCCTCCTCTCATCTTTGACATCACTGCCCCTGGACTGGAGGTGTACCCCATAGCGACGTGAGAGGACTCCTCCTCTCACGTTGCTACGGGGTACACCTCTAGTCCAGGGGCAGTGACGTCAAAGCTGAGAGGAGGAGCAGATGCACAGCTCACAACCCATGGCTGGCTGCGGGGCCCCCGATTCGTTCATAAAACATTTTGGCAGGTTAACTTTTTAAATTTTGTTTTTCTATCTGACGGGGGGGGGGGGGGGGGGAGGGGGGGAAGCGGCGCTCAGCTGATGTAGGACAGAGGGCGGGTGTGAGCGGCGGCGACCTGTTTTGGGGGGGAGGGTGGAGCAGTGGGTGTTGCGACTTTGTGGGCGTGGAGGGTGGAGCAGTGGGTGTTGTGACCTGGGAGGGTGGAGGTGGCGAGCGGTGGCAACATGTTAGGGGGGGTGGAGGATGGTAGTGGTGGGAACTTGGGGGGGGGGGTTAGGGGTGAGGGGCGGTAATTGGGGGGCCGTAGCGTAGTAGTGTTGGGAAGTTGGTGGGGGTGTAGGGGTGAGGGGCGGGGACTTTGGGGGTGTGTGTGGGCGTGTGGTTCGGTGGTTCGTTGGTTCCGTCCCTCCCTTCCTAGGACGTTCAGGCTGACTGCCTGTTTGCTTGCCTGCCTGCTTCCCTCCCTTCCTTCTCTCTCTCAGGTGTGCTTTTTGTTTGGTCGAGTGTATGTGCTCCGCCCTCTACGTCATCACGTTGTGATGCGATGGCGGGGCAGGCACTCATGGTGGGAAAGTGATCTACACCATGACTAACTTTACTTGGAATGCTGGGTAACTTTGCTTCATAGAACGTTGGAGGTACGTTTTATATAGAGAGATAAGTGTTGTCATACTGGGAGAGACTGAACGTCCATCAGGCTCAGTATCCTTTTTCCAACAGTGGTCAATCCAGGTTACAAGGACCTGAAAGATCCCAAAACAGTACATTTGGTTATCTTCGGTTTCGGTTTTCGTTGATTTTTTCAGTGAAAAATTTGTCTCAGATTTCGTTGGTTGCCTCGGTTTTCGCTGCTAATTTTGTGAAAACAAAGGGCGACCCACGCATTCTCCTGCTCATTGTGGCATTGTTTCTCCTTGTGTGAACATCACCCCGTGCATCTAATGCAACACACGCAAGATAAAATCACGTGCTCAAATCTCATTTTCCCTGTTAAGTGTTTCCCTTGCTAATAAGTTAACCCTTTCCCTTTAGCTCCATCATGGGACTATATTTATTCTCTATAAAATGTGTTTTTGGTATGTATTTTGCAGTGTCTAGAACGAATTAATTGGATTTACATTGATTCATATGGAAATAATTGCCTCGGTTTTCGTCTGTTTCGGTTTTCATTGATTGTTTTCGGATGGATTATCAATGAAAACCTAGGTATCACTGTACATTTTATGCTGCTTTCAGCAGTGGATTTTCCCAAGTCCATCTTAATAATGGCTTATGGACCTTTCTTTTAGAAAGTTATCCAAACTTTTAAAAACCCTGCTAAGCTAGCTTCTTTTACCACATTCTTTGGCAATGATTTTCAGAGTTTAATTACATGTTGAGTGAAGAAATATTTTCTCTGATTTGTTTTAAATGTACTACTTATTAGCTACATTGCGTGCCCCCAAGTCCAAATATTTTTGGAAAGTGTAAACAAGCGATTCACATCCACCCATTCCGTTCCACTCATTATTTTATAGACCTCTGTCATATCTCCCCTCAGCCATCTCTTCTCCAAGCTGAACAGCCCAGGCCACTTTAACATTTCTCATAGGGAAATCGTCCCATCCACTTTCTCATTTCCGTCACCCTTCTCTGTACCTTTTCTAATTCCGCTCTATCTTATTTGAGATGCGGTGACCAGAATTGCACACAGTGTTTGAGGTGCAGTCGCACCTTGTAGTGATACAAAGGCATTATAACATTCTCATGTCTGCTTTTCATTCCTTTTCTAATAATTCTTAACATTCTATTTGCTGTCTTAGCCTCCAGTGCACACTAAGCAGATGTTTTCAAACTATCATCAACTATGACACCTAGATTCTTTTCCTGGGAGACTCCTAAGGTGGAACCTTGTATCATGTAGCTAGAGTTTGGGTTCCTCTTTCCCAAATGCATCACTTTGCACTTGCTCATATTAAATGTCATCTGCCATTTCATAAGATCCTCTTGCCATTTTTCAGAATGTTCTTGCGATTTAATAACTTTGAATAACTTTGTGTCATCGGCATATTTAGGGGCCCTTTTATTAAAGGATTCCAGCGCATCAATCCAGAACTACCGCGGCCGCTGGCAGTGGATCTGCCACCAGTGCGTGGCATTTCTGGCGCTGTTGGAATTTATCAAAAATTATCACTGCTGGGTTAGCATGGTAGACCTTACCACCACCTCAATGGGTGGCAGTAAGCACTTACCCCCTTCCGAAATGGCTGCATGGCAAGTGCAAACTTACCATATGGCCTTTTCTTTTTTTTTTCTACCTTTTTACCCGCTGCATTAAAAGGGGACTCTGAGTGCAACAAAAACTCACGCTGCCGCTAGCGCAGGGCCCCTTTTACCACAGTTTAGTAAAAGGGGCCCTTAATTACCTCAGTAGTTATTCCCATCACTCGATTATTTATAATTATTATTATTAACATTTGTATAGCGCTGCCAGATGTACGCAGCACTGAACACCTGACACAGTCCCTGCTCGATAGAGCTTACAATCTAAAAATCCAGACAGACAATTAAGGGCGAGGAAAGTATTGGGTGAGAAGGAACAAGGATAGGGGAATTGAGTAGTGGTTAGGAGCCAAAAGCAGTGGTGGAAAGGTGGGTTTTCAGCATAGATTTGAAAACAGGTAGAGATGGAGCTAGGCATACAGGCTCAGGAAGTCCATTCCAGGCATAAGGTGCCGCGAGGGAAAAGGAACAAAGCCTGGAATTAGCAGTGGAGGAGAAGGGGGATGACAAGAGAGATTTGTCCAGCGAGCAGAGATTACGGGGAGGAATGTAGGGAGAGATGAGAGAGGAGAGGTAATGGGGGGCTGCAGAATGGATGCATTTAAAGGTCAGTAAGAGATGTTTGAACTGTATGCGGAAGCGGACTGGGAGCCAGTGAACTGACTTGAGGAGTGGGCTAGTGTGGGTAAAACGATTTTGGTGGAAAATAAGTCGTGCCGCAGAATTTTGGACAGACTGGAGAGGAGAGAGATGGCTGAGCGGAAGACCAGTGAGAAGCAAATAGTCCAAGCGAGAGGTGACAAGGGTTTGGATAAGGGTTCTGGTAGCGTATTCAGAGAGGAAGGGGCGAATTTTGCTAATGTTGTAGACAAAGAAGCGACAGGATTTGGCCGTCTGCTGGATGTTAGCGGAAAAGGAGAGGGAGGAATCAAAGATGACTCCTAGATTGCGAGCAGATGAGACAGGGAGGATGAGGGTGCCATCTACTGAAATAGAGAATGGGGGGAGGGGCGAGGTGGGCTTGGGGGAAAAGACAATAAGCTCAGTTTTGGCCATGTTCAGTTTCAGGTGGCGGTGTGACATCCAGGCAGCTATGTCGGTCAAGCAGGCTGAAACTTTGGCCTGGGTTTCAGCAGTAATGTCAGGTGTGGAGAGGTAGAGCTGAGTGTCGTCCTAGCACAGACCCCTGCAGAACCCCACTATCTACCCGTCAACATTACGAATACTGACCATTTAACCCTAGTATCTGTTTTCTATCTTTTAACCAGTTTTTAATCCACAATTGGACAGTACCTTCTATCCCATGACTCTCTAATTTCCTCAAGAGTCATTCATGAGGTACTTTGTCAAATGCCTTTTGAAAATCCAGATACACAAGATCATCGGCTCACCTTTATCCACATGTTTGTTCACCCCTTCAAATAAATATAATAGATTGGTTAAGCAAGATTTCCATTCACTAAATCCATGCTGGCTTTGTCTCATTAATCCATGCTTTTGAATATGCTCTGTAATTTTGTTCTTAATAATAGTCTCTACCATTTTGCCTGGCACCGACGTCTCTAATTTCTCGGGTCGGATTCGGTGCAGGAATCAGGATTGGAGCATAATAAATAAATTCAATCCTCAATTGGCCTGGCTGCCCTGGCAGAATCGAAGAGAAAGCAAGCTACACAGCACAGGTGCAAATCTGAGCCTGACACTGCCAGCTCTGGCCCCTGGAGGAGTCAGTCAGAGCTCAGAGGAGGACCAGCAGGACCATTCTTGCACTGTTGTGACTCTCTACAGTGGAACCTGCCTGCAGGAGCCAGCCAGCCCTTAATCTCTTGGAGCACCAGCTAAGGGGGCCATTCTATGTAGAGCTCTGCTTCTGTACACCCCCCCAACCAATCAACCAACAGCCAGCACAAGTTGGAGAGACTGTGACCCTGCTAGTTGAGAGAGTCTGACTTACCAGTCCAGCAACATTCTTCCTGTACCTTTGCGACTCTGTACAGCGGAGCCTGCCTGCCAGGAGCTAGCCCATAATCTCTTGGAGCACCAGCTGACCAAGAGGGCCATTCTGTAGAACTCTGCTGCTGTGCACCCCACCCCCAACGCAAGACCACCACCAACCAACCAACCAATCAACAGCCAGCACAAGTTGGAGAGACTGTGATCCTGCAGTGCACTCAAGGTGAATAACTGGGAGACTTTGGGAGACTGGGATTCAGTGGGGGGGGGGGGGGGGGGGGGGAGGGAATGGGACTGGAGGAGGGGTTGAGCACGGGGAAATATATATGCTGGTCCACTCAAGCATATTTCCCCGCCATGTTCAACCCCTGAATAAAAGCCAGGATCAGCAGCCATTCACTGATTCCCAAAAGACTTCACTATGTACTAATTGGGCTCATAAGATTGGGTATCAATGAATGGCTGCTGATCCTGTACTGATTGTGTGATTTTCATAAAACACTTAAACTGATAGAGCATAGGATAAGCCAGGAGACAGGCCAGCATATTGCTAGGTAACGGATTTAATTCTAGAAGTAGGGAAAGGTTTTTATTGAGCATCCCTTCTATGAAAGTTATAAATTGTAAATTAATTTGGGAATGCTCTTTCTTTTCAAAGTGTAAACATTTGAAATATTATTCCAATTGAAATTCGATGACTAGCATCTGATCTTTCGTTTAGAAAGGCCTTGAAAACCTATTTCTTTTCTATATGTAATTTTGTTAGATAGGAATGAAGTTTGTGTTAGGTCGAATCATATTATTTTTATTAGTTCATGCTTTTAATTGTCAACTCTTCTGATAAGAAATTATTTTATTATCTGTAATCCACTTTGCAACTTGAGGGTTACTAGCGGAATATAAATTCCTTAATACAATACAATGTGGAGGGCGGAGGGGGAAACAGAGCAAGAATGCTGGACATACAGAGAATAGATACTGATGCACACTCAAGCTAGGTGTTATAAGAACATAAGCATTGCCATACTGGAACAGACTGAAGGTCCATCAAGCCCAGTATCCTGTTTCCAACAGTGGCCAATCCAGGGCACAAGGACCTGGCAACATTGGCGCCGACTCCCTGGGTGCTGTGGATGCTCGAGCACCCCCAATATTTCCCCGCCAGAACCGGAAGTTCCCCAGGAGCCGACCCGCTGCCCGACCTCTTCTCCCACTCCCACAACAGTCCTTCGCCTGCACCTCGCTTTCCTGCATGCCGCCCATAACTTAAAAGTCATCTTACCGGGGTCCCAGCGGCAGCAGTAGTGAAAGGCGAGCACGAGCAGGCTCGGCAAGTCGGCCCTTCAGCTTGCCTTCCCTTCTCGTTGGTCTCAGCTCTGCCTCTGGTCCCACCCTTGCGGAAACAGGGCGAGACCAGAGGCCAAGCTGAGAGCAACGAGAAGGGAAGGCAGGCTGAACTTAGCTCTGACTTGCCGAGCCTGCTCGTGCTCGCCTTTCACTATTGCTGCCCCCGGGACCCTGGTAAGATGACTTTTCAGTTCTGGGCGGCATGCAGGAAGGCGAGGGGCAGGTGAGGGACTGTTGTGGGAGTGGGAGAAGAGGTCGGGCTGGAACTCAAGTCGGAGGGAGGGAGGGGCTGGAACTTGGAGGTAGGGAGGGGGGTCTGGAGCTCAGAGGAAGGGGGGGACTGGAACTCAGAGGGGGTTCTGGTACTCGGAGGGAGGGGGTCTGGAACTGAGGAGGGGGGGCTGGAACTCTGAGGAGAGGGGGGCGAGGGGAGAGGGAGGCGAGGGGAGAGGGAGAGGGGGGCGAGGGGAGGGGGACAAATGCACCACCTGTAAAAAAAAAAAAAATTAAGCACCCCCAATCATTTTGAAAAGTTGGCTCCTATGCCTGGCAAGATTCCAAAAGAGTAAAGCAGATTTTATGCTGGTGCTTATCCTATAAATAGGCAGTGGATTTTCCCAAGTCCATCTTACGAATGGCTTATGGACTTTTCTTTTAGGAAAGTATCAAACTTTTTAAAAACTCTGCTACGCTAACTGCTTTTACCATAGTCTCTGGCAACAAATTCCAGATTTAATTACAGGTTGAGTGAAGAAATATTTTCTCCAATTTGTTTTGCATTTACTATTCAGTAGCTTTGTTGCATATGATTCCCTAGGGGCCTTGTATTTTTGGAAACAGTAAACAAGCTATTCATGTCTACCCATTCCACTCCGCTCATTATTTCATAGACCGCTATCATATGTCCCCTTAGCTGTCTCTTCTCCAAGGTGAAGAGCCCTATCCACTTTATCCTTTCCTCATAGGGAAGTCATCCCATCTCATTTGTTATTTTTGTTTCTACTTCCATTATATATATTTTTTGAGATGCAGTGACCAGAATTGCATGCAGTATTCGAGGTGCAGTCGCACCGTGGAGTGAAACAAAGGCATTATAATATTCTCATTTTTGTTTTCCATTCCTAGTAGCCTAACAGACAATGGGGGTGAGGGGGGGGGGGGGGGAACTAGGAGGCTTTTTTGAACTGGGAATATTACAGAGTTTTCACTGCACAGACATAATTGTGTCATAAAGCGTGAGCTACGAACTTGAAATGCCGAAATGAAGCTGTTCATTTATGGACACGATACAAGCAAAATACCCATGTTTTCATGCGGGTCGATATGACTGGGAACGCATAACATGTGGTGGTGGTGGGACTTACATTTCTATTGTGCATAAAAGTGCACTTGATTTAGAGGCGCATATCACAACATTGAAACATGTTACTAATGTTCGGGGAGAAAGCTCGTCTATGAAACTTATAGATATTTTCATAACACCGTGTTCCAAAATTGATGATTCTGTTTCGGCTGCTGAAGGAACATTGGTGTGAAATGAGTGAAGCACTTCAACAGCTGCATGACTGACGAATGTTTCTCAGAACTTATCATTGCAGAGTTTTTCTTTGCGATTCTATCACATAATCTAACACCGAACACGTTTTTTTCTTAATGCAAAGCCAATGGACAAAGGAGAGAAACAAGTTGCTGGTTGAATCTGTCAAAGGAATTCTGTTTGTGCACCACAATTTTAAGCATATGACATGCAAAGACTTCACACGTATCTCAGAAGCCAGCCAAAGTTGTTGTAGAATATCCACTCTTAAGTATTCTTGGGCTTGGACTCAGTCAAATTCAGAAACTTTTGAAAAGTAGATTGTCTACTGCTGCACCGTCATGAGAAAGGTTTTACACTGAATGTGGGTATCCTGGAAATCTGACTTGCTAGGGAGCCTCCAGGACCTCTGCATGCAAACTTTGCAGATCTCTCTCATTAATATTTATTGTGGGTATCCTGAAAACCTGACTGGCTGGGGTGCCTCCAGGACCAGGTTTGGGAACTACTGCAATAGCCTTAATACAACTGCTTGTCAGCTTTTTGCAGTTTCGCTGCTTTTAAAGTTGTAAGCGGTGTTACACTTCATTTGTTCCTGTGTGGTTGATATACTGCTGCATTTTTTAAGTCACCATTCCATGGTTGGTTCAATGGTGCCACAATTGTTATTTCTGTTTGGACTCATTGAATCCTGTGTTATAAACTTTATTGAATTACTGACTCCTGAGGGAGGTGCTTGTTGCGCCAAAATGCAAGACTGTGTTGAGTCTTCTTTCAGTTTATTGTGCTCTTAAATGTCAATAAAAGCTGAACCCTTGTGTATGAACTTTATTGGTCTACCTCAATTTTTATGTTTTCCTTTTGTCTATGCAAACAGGGGCAGAATAGTCGTTCAAAAATTTTTAATCTGACATAAAATTGTGGCTCTCCCTGAACCTAATTTTATGCACCCTGGTGGTTGCGTGGCCTCTTTGGAGCAGAAAAGAACCCCACTCTTTCCTGTCCACTGTCACTGATCTGCTTGCATTTTATTTTTGTGTCCTCTTTTTTTTTTGTTACATTTGTACCCAGCGCTTTACCACTCATGGCAGGCTCAATGTGGCTTACCTGGGGCAATGGAGGGTTGAGTGACTTGCCCAGAGTCACAAGGAGCTGCCTGTGCCTGAAGTGGGAATCAAACTCAGTTCCTCACTTCCCCAGGACCAAAGTCCACCACCCTAACCACTAGGCCACTCCTCCACTTGTCTTCATTAATACGGTAAGCCTAAGCTCCCTGCTCCAACAGGCTTCTTTCTGCAGTCTGCCCCCTGCAGTATTGAAGGCTGGCAGCTCCCCACTCCCATAAGCTGCCTCCTGCAGTCTGCCCCCTTCTCTATCGAGGGCTGGCAGCTCCCCGTTCCAGCAAGTTTTTTTCTGTGGCTTCCCACAACCTTCTTTTGCAGTACCTGGAATTCTTTTAGAAGGTTTCCTAATCCAGTTCACCACCCTCTGCTTCACAGCCAGAGTTAGGGTTACCTTTCTCCCTACTCTCCATAACCTCCAGGTGAGAGAGAGCAGCGCCTTCCTCTTCCCAGGTGCTTTCTTTCCTCTCTGCCCTTCTGCCTCAAGCCTGCCTATTTTCAGCTGGGACTGGGCCTGGCTTCTCCCCCCCAGCTTCCCCTCCTGATGAGGTACATCTTGTTTATCCAGCCAGGGGAGCTGAACTTTCTCATTGAGGCTCCCCCTGGCTGCCAAACAAGGTAACTGCACCTCTAGGTTAGGAGGAGCAATCCTAATCCTTTCTTCCTGAGGGCATTCCGTTTTTTTCTTTCCCTCCCTTAGGTCTAAGGCCAAAAGCTTTATCCCTAAGGGTTGATTTGCTGGGAATCCACCCCCTTGAGGGGCCATCTGGGATTGCCTCATCACAATACATATCTACTGAATTTTGCAGTTTAATTTTCTTGCCACTTGATACATATCTTATATCTAAATTTTAAAACAGGTGCTACTTGCAACTACTTTGCTGATCCTTCTTTCTGCATTTTTTCAGAGAATTATGGACTTGGGCCTCTCCCTGGCCCTGCCCCAGCGCCACCCACCCACCCAATTTAGCCTCTCCAGACAACTGAGTCACCAACTGCCTATGTGTAGGTGGGCCTAAAAGTAGTTACGTTTCGGCCGACTCGCTCATAAATCTGGTGTTTAATTTCTAGCACCTAGTTAAAAAACTGCCCCCTATGTCTGCTCAAGAGCCAGACGTTAATAATAGTGCATGCTTTACATACTGTAATGGAAGTGAATTTTAAAGATTGTTTTTCAACTCTGTCTTTGACCGAAAGTAACTTTTCTTGTGAATACAAAAATAAGTTGGAATGCAGAAGATAAGCCACAGCTCTAACTAATTTGGTATGCAAAGGGGAGGATGGTTCTTGTTTTCAGGTCCAGCCTGGCCACCTGGAGTTGGAAATCATGTGACCACGTTCCCACAGTATGGCTTGTTTACCTAAACAGAGAAACATTCTGTAATTTTCCTTAGCTCTGAACATGATCTCAGAGCCTAATAAAAAGGGAGGGCTTGTCACAGCAGGATGGGGGCTCATCTGTGAGTAGATGTACTGCGCAGAGGATCTGTTTCTGGTCCAAGAAGCTCCTGGCTCTCGCTGTGAACCAGGCCCCCCCAGCTGTTGTTAAAAGCCTGGATGATGTAAGGACCAGTGATGTTGTTTATATATAAGTGTAAAGATTGTTTGCTTCTTTTCCTGGTCTAAGAACTCTTAGCATTGCTTAGATATAGAGACCAGTGATGTAATTATTTTGTGTATATAGCTAATCATTGCATATGTCTTAACCATTGAATATATCCTAATCATTGTAGAATTTAGCTCCTCTAATAAAGGTCTCATTTACTTGATACAAATTTAAAAGAATCCACAGTAATTATTGGGTAGTGTGTGTCAGTGAGGCAGGCTGTAAATCCATAGCAGTTCATATACATGTGTGTATTTTATAAAATATGTGTAAATTTTGACTCTGTCCTGGTTCATCCCCTGAGTATGTCTACCAGTATGCACTGGATACACATTTAGGTTTGACCTAATTTGATACGAGCCCATTTATGCATCTAAAATATCATTTTAGGTATGAAAATAGTTTATAAAATTGCCCTCATAAAACTTGTTATGTGCAGTCAAGGTTTTTTTTTTTTTAATTGCATGACCACAGAGTTGTTTTGATTAATCCCAGATAAGCAGATTATGAAGTAACAAGAAAAAGTGCATTTTACTTTTTGGCACCATTACAGCAACAAAAAAAATTGGGGTGTGGAATCGCAAAAATCTCTAAAGATAAACTCAAAAACTAACCTGCTTATTTTCGAAGGAGAAGGGCACCCATCTTCCGACACAAATCGGGAGATGGGCGTCCTTCTCCTAAGGTTGCCCAAATCGGCATAATCGAAAGCCGATTTTGGGCGTCCTCAACTGCTTTCCGTCACGGGGACGACCAAAGTTCAAGGGGGCATGTTGGCAGTGTACAGAAGGCGGGACGGGGGCATGGTTAACAGAAGGGCGTCCTCGGCCGATAATGGAAAAAAGAAGGGCGTCCCTGATGAGCATTTGGCCGACTTTACTTGGTCCATTTTTTTTCACGACCAAGCATCAAAAAGTTGCCCGAACTGACCAGATGGGGCAATTCTAAAAAGAAAAGAAAAAAGAAGAATCAAATTTAGCTCACCAGGCTGCATGTATAATCTCAATTCTCCCACAGTCTCTTACTTATAAGGACAGCACTTCTGTTCCTCATGGCTGTCTCCGACTCACAAAATCATTCAAAATGGCCTCCCTTATTTCAAAGTTGATGTCATATGCCTCCACCAAATCTTTCAATCAACAAATCAGAAAAATGACACCTTTCTATATGGAAATTCAGCCCCTGTGTCTCAAGGGACTGTAATTTAAGAATTCATCTTTACTTCTGTTGACGTAGAATCCGCTGCCAGTCTCCTCCTCTCCAAAGCGGTGCCACTCACTGTAAAACCACACACAGGAGATTTTGAAAAGAATGTTTATGATCCACAAGAGGCAGACCAAACTTATTAGTCATTAGTCTGCAATGAACTCTTATGTTCAGTTAAACAAACCGATAATCTCCTAGATATTTTGGCAACATACACCTTATTACAGGGGCATGTCATCTGGTTACAGCTGGTAGGCCCTATTTAAAAGATTCAACTCATTTTCTAAGAACTTTATCTGCACAACAACTGAATATAGGTACTTTAATAATGGCCACTCTAGATGTCACATCCCTTTATACAATGATACCGCAAGATGGAGCCCTAGAAGTTTTACGGATGTTTTTGGACAGCAGAGTATCTATGAGAGTTACTACTTCATTTATTTTACAACTGGCCCAATTTGCAATGAAGAGGAATTTTTTCAATTTGAAGACATCCTGTATCAGCAGGTTTCAGGAGTTGCAATGGGAGCTACAATGGCCTCCTCAGTGGCGAATCTGTTCATGAGAAGTTTTGAGCAGAAATATGTTTATAAGGCAGATTTGTTTAAACAAGTTCAATTTTGGGTCCTCTATATAGATTACATATTTCTGTTGGTTCCATGGAATCTTAGCGGAGATTGGGAGGCGATGCCGGTAATTGGGAAACAAAATGGGCACTGGGCAGACTTCTACAGTCTATGCCTTGATTGTGACTGAATAGATAGGGATGGGCTTAAGGGGCTTCGACATTGAGAGAGTGGTGGATACTTGGAATGCCCTCCCGCGGGAGGTGGTGGAAATGAAAATGGTAACGGAATTCAAAAGTGTGTGGGATAAACATAAAGGAATCCTGTTCAGAAGGCATGGATCCTCAGAAGCTTAGCGGAGATTGGGTGGCAGCACTGGTGGTTGGGAGGCGGGGCTAGTACTGGGCAGACTTCCTATGGTCTGTGCCCTGAAAATGGTAGATACAAATCAAGGTCAGGTATACATATAAAGTAGCAGATATGAGTTTATCTTGTTGTGCAGACTGGATGGACCGTACAGGTCTTTTTCTGCCGTCACCTACTATGTTATTATGTTACTATGACGTTAGCTCCAGAACTTAGTACAAGAACAGTGCTAGGTAGACTTCTACGGTCTGTGCCCTGAGAAAGGCAAGGACAAATCAAACTCGGGTATACATATAAAATATCACATACCATGTAAATGAATTTATCTTGTTGGGCAGACTGGATGGACCGTACAGGTCATCTGCTGTCATTTACTATGTTACTATGTTGTGGGAAGGAAGTGTGGAGCTTTTGCAAAAATTTGTGTCATATTTAAATAGATGTCATCGCGAATCAAATTTGTTTTACATTTTGATTATTCAGAATTTTCTTATCTAGATGTAGGAGTGGCAGAGTGGCAGAGTGGCCTAGTGGTTAGTGCAGCAGACTGTGATCCTGGGGAAATGGGTTCGATTCCCACTGAAGATCCTTGTGACTCTGGGCAAGTCACTTAACCCTCCATTGCCCTGGGTACAAATAAGTACCTGTACATACCACTCAATCCAACTAGGATACATCAATGCAAGATCAGCAGTAAGAAACTCAGTAGACATACTAGACTGGATCACCACAGATAATCTAGAACTTCTATTTATCACAGAAATCTGGTTCCATAGCCCCACAGACCCCACCATCTTAGAAACATGCCCACCAGAATACAAAATCACCCACTGGACTAGAATTGGAAAAAGAGGAGGCGGAATAGCCATAATTTACAAACCCGAATTCACCATCACAAACACAGGTGAATCCACCTCACCACAACTCGAAATTGCATCAACAAGAATTAATCACCCAAACCTAATAGGACACCTTAACACAATCCTATTCTACAGACCACCAGGAAAATGGAAAGACTCCCAAACACTACTCATGGACTTCATCTCGAACCTAACCTCTACACCTCTGTCCAGGAAACCTAGACTGTCCAACTTGACATTTCGTTACTTAGATTGTAAGCTCCTTTGAGCAGGGACCGTCCTTCTTTGTTTATTTTGTACAGCGCTGCGTAACCCTAGTAGTGCTCTAGAAATGTTAAGTAGTAGTATTAGTAGTGGTATCTACCTCAAACATCCTTATAATAGGAGACATTAACCTACACCTGGAAGATGACACCTCACCAAGCACACGAGAATGCAAAGAATTCTTAAAACTCTGGGATCTGCAAGCACCTAACACGCAACCAACACACAAAAAGGGACACACACTAGACATCATAACAAGCAAATTCGAACCGGACTCAACAATCATACTCACTGACACAAAATGGACACCTACATTATGGTCAGACCACCACAAAGCAAATGTCTCTCTCTGCTGGCGAAAAACACACATAAACACAACCAATAAACATGAGCGAACAACATACAAAACGAGAGGAAAAATAGACCCCACAACATTCTGGCAACAGATCTACCAGAACGAATGGTCAACAAATACTGACACCATCCAATTCCTCCAAGAATGGGACGACTTATGTACAACAACACTAGACAAAATAACCCCATTCCAAACTAGAACATCACACAGGAAAAAATCAAATCCATGGTTCACCGAAGAGCTGAAAAAACTTAAAACACAAGTCAGGAAACTAGAACGCGCATGGAACAAAAAGAGAGACAAACAAACACTAAGTGCCTGGAAACTACTTCGGAGAAAATACAAATATACCATAAAACAGACTAAAAGACTACATTACAAAACAATAATAGGACCAAACTACAAAGACACACATAAACTCTTCAACCTTGTGAATAAACTGTTAGACACCACACCAGTCACAAACAACGGCAAAGACACACCAGATGTGGACAACCTTGCGAAATACTTCAAGGAGAAAATCATACAATTACAACTCAAAATACCCGCTAGCCCTATTGAATACGCCACAATTCTAGATTGTCTAGATCCAGAAGAAGGAACATATCCAGCAGACAGAACCTGGACCGAATTCGAATTACTATCAGAAGACCTCATCTCTAAAACACTTAAAAGATATGCCAAATCCCACTGCAAACTAGACATTTGCCCAAATAACCTCATGAACTCTGCTTCTCAACAATTCATAGTCGACCTAATGAACCACGTAAACTTCATGCTACAAAACGGACTCTTCCCAAAAGAAAAAGGAAAAATATTACTCACTCCAATTCCTAAAGATACAAAGAAAAGCATGAGCGAAATAACCAACTACAGGCCAGTAGCATCCATACCACTAATAACCAAAATAACTGAAGGAATGGTAACGAAACAACTCACAAACTATCTAAACAAACACTCAATACTGCATGATGCCCAATCAGGATTCCGATCAAATCACAGCACAGAAACAGTATTAGTCACCCTTATGACAAAATTTAAACAAATAATAGCTACTGGTAACAATATACTCCTCCTACAATTCGACATGTCAAGTGCCTTCTATATGGTTGACCACGGAATCCTATTACACATACTTGAATATTTCGGCATAGGAGGAAATGTCCTGAACTGGTTCAAAAGGTTCCTAACCCAGCGTTCATATCAAGTTACATCAAATTCAACCACATCTACTGCATGGACACCTGAATGTGGAGTACCACAAGGATCACCCCTCTCACCAACCATTTTCAACATAATGAGGATCCCTTTGGCAAAACTCCTATCAAACCACAACCTCAATCCATATATATACGCCGATGATGTAACAATATACATCCCTTTCAAACAAGACATCAAAGAAATCCACAACGAAATCAATCAAAGTCTACACATCATGAACACATGGGCAGATGCATTTCGTCTGAAATTAAATGCAGAAAAAACTCAATGCCTGATACTCACCTCCCAATACAACACGAATGAATTTACCACTATAAACACACCAAAACTAAACCTTCCAATCTCAGAAACGCTAAAAATCCTTGGAGTCACTATCGACCGCCACTTAACACTCAAAACTCATGCAAACAATACAACCAAAAAGATGTTCTACTGCATGTGGAAACTGAAAAGAATAAGACCATTCTTCCCAAGATCCGTTTTTCGTAGCCTAGTGCAATCCCTCGTACTCAGTCATTTGGATTACTGCAACTCCCTGTACGCAGGTTGCAAAGAGCAAATACTGAGGAAACTTCAAACAGCCCAGAACACAGCAGCCAGACTCATCTTCGGAAAACCAAAATATGAAAGTGCAAAACCCTTACGAGAGAAGCTACACTGGCTTCCACTCAAGGAACACATTACTTTTAAAGTATGCACATTAATCCACAAAATCATTCACGGCGAAGCTCCAGCCTACATGTCTGAGTTAATAGACTTACCACCCAGAAACGCTAGAAGATCATCCCGAAACTTCCTCAACCTCCACTTCCCTAATTGCAAGGGCGTAAAATACAAGACGCTACACGCATCAACCTTTTCTCACATGAGCACGCAGTTCTGGAACACACTGCCGCGCAACCTGAGAATGATCTACGAGCAAGCCACCTTCCGCAAACTATTAAAAACCCATCTTTTTGATAAAATTTACGGAAAGAACCAAAACACATAAAGTCCACACTCACTGTTCACTAATGCATCAATACATCCATTTCTGAACTCTCACCCCCGTAATCTAACTTCACTCATACCTTTATCTACAGATATATGTATACCACACATAATGCCCTTCTAGCTTCCCGCTGTCTCCTTCCAATGTTTCAAAGCTTTGATCCATTGTTATATTCTGCAACAATACTTTGATTGTCTCACATAACTCTTCACAATGTAATCCATAACCAAGTTGTAACAAATTGAACTTCCATCATTCATATCATATTGTAAGCCACACTGAGCCCGCAAAAAGGTGGGAAAATGTGGGATACAAATGCAATAAATAATAATAATAATACTATGTAAACCACTTTGAATATAGTTGCAAAAAACCACAGAAAGGCGGTATATCAAGTCCCATACCCTTACCCTTTACCCTATTAGTTAAGAAGACTGGAGGATGCCACAGAACATGCTTGTGGAACCTGATAGCATGCAACAAAAGCTGTGTGTCCCTTCTGTAACATCTGTTCTCTCCTGTCCTCAGTATAGGTGACCATGGCTATCCACTGAGGAAGTGGCTAATGACCCCCATAGTGACACTCAGAGGAGAAAAGATATAACAGGGCCCAAGCTGCAACCTGGGTATTTGGACTCCTAAAGTCCCGGTTCCGATGTCTCGACCACTCTGGGAGGGAGCTTTTATATAGGTGATCCAAGGTCTGCGACATCTTTGTTGCCTGCTGCATACTGCACAATTTGGCGATATCCAGCCATATGCCTGAGCTCCAAGACTACTACTACTACTACTACTTAACATTTCTAGAGCGCTACTAGGGTTACGCAGCGCTGTACAATTTAACAAAGAGAGACAGTCCCTGCTCAAAGAGCTTACAATCTAAAGGACAAGTGAACAGTCGGTCCGATCGGGGCAGTCAAATTGGGGCAGTCTGGATTTACTGAACGGTAAGAGTTAGGTGCCGAACGCAGCATTGAAGAGGTGGGCTTTAAGCAAAGACTTGAAGATGGGCAGGGAGGGGGCTTGGCGTAAGGGTTCAGGAAGGTTGTTCCAAGCATAGGGTGAGGCGAGGCAGAATGAGCGGAGCCTGGAGTTGGCGGTGGTGGAGAAGGGTACTGAGAGGAGGGATTTATCCTGTGAACGGAGGTTACGGGCGGGAACGTAAGGGGAGATGAGGGTAGAGAGGTAGTGAGGGGCAGCAGACTGAGTGCATTTGTAGGTAAGAAGGAGAAGCTTGAATTGAATGCGGTATCTGATCGGAAGCCAGTGAAGTGACCTGAGGAGAGGGGTGATATGAGTATATCGGTTCTGGCGGAATATGAGACGTGCAGCAGAGTTCTGAACAGACTGAAGGGGGGATAGATGGCTAAGTGGGAGGCCGGTGAGGAGTAAGTTGCAGTAGTCCAGGCGAGAGGTAATGAGAGCATGGACGAGAGTTCGGGTGGTGTGTTCAGAGAGGAAAGGGCGAATTTTGCTGATGTTAAAGAGGAAGAAGCGACAGGTCTTGGCTATCTGCTGGATATGCGCAGAGAAGGAAAGAGAGGAGTCAAAGATGACTCCGAGGTTGCGGGCAGATGAGACGGGGAGGATGAGGGTGTTATCAACTGAGATAGAAAGTGGAGGAAGAGGAGAAGTGGGTTTTGGTGGAAAGACGATAAGCTCGGTCTTGGATATGTTCAGTTTCAGGTGGCGGTTGGACATCCAGGCAGCAATGTCGGATAAGCAGGCCGATACCTTTGCCTGGGTCTCCGCGGTGATGTCTGGTGTGGAGAGATACAGTTGGGTGTCATCAGCATAGAGATGATACTGGAAACCATGAGATGAGATCAGGGAGCCCAGGGAAGAGGTGTAGATTGAGAAGAGAAGGGGTCCAAGGACCGATCCCTGGGGAACACCAACAGATAAGGGGATGGGGGTGGAGGAAGATCCATGAGAGTGAACTTTGAAGGTGCGGTGGGAGAGATAGGAGGAGAACCAGGAGAGGACAGAGCCCTGGAACCCAAATGAGGACAGTGTGGCAAGAAGTAAGTCATGATTGACAGTGTCAAAAGCAGCGGATAGATCCAGGAGGATGAGGATGGAGTAGTGGCCTCTGGATTTGGCAAGGAACAGGTCATTACAGACTTTAGAAAGTGCTGTTTCTGTCGAGTGAAGAGGGCGAAAACCGGATTGAAGCGGATCAAGGATGGCATGAGAGGAGAGAAAATCAAGGCAGCGGCTGTGGACTGCGCGCTCAAGTGTCTTGGAGAGGAAGGGTAGGAGGGAGATGGGGCGGTAGTTGGAGGGACAGGTAGGGTCTAGTGATGGTTTTTTGAGGAGTGGCGTGACTACAGCATGCTTGAAGGTGTCGGGGACAGTTGCAGTGGAGAGAGAGAGGTTGAGGATATGACAGATGGAGGGGGTGATAGTAGGAGAGATGGTGTTAAGTAAGTTGGTGGGGATGGGATCAGAGGAACAAGTGGTGCATTTTGAGGAGGAAAGAAGGCGGGCGGTTTCCTCCTCGGAGATATCAGGAAAGGAGGAGAAAGAGGTCTGGGTTGGTTGGTTGAGGGAGAGGGTTGAAGGGTGAAGAGGAGGAGGTGGCTTGGTAGTGAACTCAAGGTTGATCTTTTGCACCTTGTCGCGGAAGTAGTCAGCCAGTGATTGAGGAGAGAGTGACGGGGGGGTGGGAGCGGAGGGCACTTTGAGGAGGGAGTTAAGGGTGGCGAAGAGACGACGAGGGTTAGAGCTGAGAGAATTAGTCAATTGGGTGTAATAGTCCTGTTTGGCAAGGAATAGTGAGGACTGGAAGGAGGATAGCATGAATTTGTAGTGAAGGAAATCTGAATGGGTGCGAGATTTCCTCCAGAGGCGTTCAGCAGATCGGGCGCAGGAGCGAAGGTAACGGATGCAAGGGGTCAGCCAGGGCTGGGGATTAGTACGCCTTGTGGGACGGGAGGTGGATGGTGCAAGGGTGTCCAGAGCAGAGGAGAGAGTGGCATTGTAAGCGGAGACAGCCTCGTCAACAGACTCGGAGGACATGATGGAGGGGAGGAGATTAGAAATACTAGATGATAAGGTGGGAGGGTCAATAATCTGGAGATTCCTGGAAGTAGTGGTTAATGTTGGGCGGGGCTGAGGGGGAGGGTGAAGAAGTGTGAAGGTGATCAGGTGATGATCAGAGACAGGAAGAGCTGAGGTGTGGAAATTGGAGGGTGAGCCGGAAGAGGAGAGGACGAGGTCAAGGCAATGGCCATCACGGTGAGTAGGGGTGGTGGAACAAAGCTGGAGGTTGAAGGATGATGTTAGAGTGAGGAACTGAGAAGCGTGAGAGTTGGACAGGTCATCAACGTGTATGTTGAAGTCTCCGAGAATGAGGGATGGAGATGAGGGTTCAAGAAAAACAGAAAGCCAGGCATCGAAGTCGGTGAGGAAGGAAGGGAGGGATTTATCAGGGGGGCGGTAAATGACTGCCACTCTGAGTGGCAACGGGTAGAATAGACGGATGGAGTGGACTTCAAAGGATGAGAAGCAGTGAGACTGTGGTAGGAGGAGGGGTTGGAAGCTACAGGAGGGCGAGAGTAGTAACCCGACGCCTCCTCCACGGCCAACTAGGCGGGGAGTATGGGAGAAGAGATAGCCTCCATGGCATAGAGCCGCAACTGAGGCAGAGTCGTCAGGGGAGAGCCAGGTTTCAGTTAGGGCAAGCAGGTGAAGGGAATGAGAGATGAAGAGATCGTGGGTGAAGGGAAGTTTGTTGCAGACCGAGTGGGCATTCCACAGTGCACATGAGAAGGGGAGGGAAGAGGGGGGGAGGAGGGGAATAGATATGAGATTGGAGACATCCCGGAAACGTTTGCATGGATAGGACGAAGACAGGTGTGGGGGACCTGGATTGGGATTGATGTCTCCTGCGGATAGCAGGAGGAGGAGCAAGAGAGTGCGGAGGAGGGTGGGGGAGGTAGGGCGACGAAGGCGACGAAGACGGGATGCGCTTAGGAGGAATGGGGATGGGTTAATGGCAGGAAGGAAGTGTTGAAGGTTGAGAGCTAGGAAGGAGGAGGGGGACAGGAGAGATGGTGAGGTGGTGAGGGACGGGGGTGAGTAGGGTATTGCAGTAGTGATCAAGATGGGAGAGGACATGGGTGGGCAGTGAGTTCCAGTGGTAGACAGCGGTAGGGGGAGGGGAAAAAGATTAGGAAGGGACAGGGCAAGGAAGAGAATGTGTAAAGGGGCCATAAGTAGTAACTGAGGTGTTATGGGTATATATGTAGTGACTGAGGTGTTAAGCGATAGATAGAACGGCAGAGCTGGATTAGAGGCTTAAAATTGGAATGGTAGGCAGCAGGCAGGTAGGCACTGCCCAGTAAGAACAAGTCACACCCACTATGTTTGAAAAATGTGGGAGGAAAGGAGGTGAAGAGCCTGAACACAGAGACAGAGCAGTTATCTGCAGGCAGATTAGGTTGCTTGGGAGGGTATATAAGAACTATCACCCTAGGGGTGGGTGGGTAGAGGGGTGGGTGGGAGGGATCTAAGTCTAAAATGTACAGACAGAGCTGCAGCACAGCCAGTTAATCTGTAAAAAAGATGGATTTCTCAAGAAAAACTGGTATAGAAGGCTGCCCCTCTAACAGAGAATCAGGTCACACCCACTAAGTTTGAATTTGTGGGGGAGATTCAGAGACAGAGCTGCTAAGTCTAAAATGTACAGACAGAGCTGCAGCACAGCCAGTTAATCTGTAAAAAGATGGATTTCTCAAGAAAAACTGGTATAGAAGGCTGCCCCTCTAACAGAGAATCAGGTCACACCCACTAAGTTTGAATTTGTGGGGGAGATTCAGAGACAGAGCTGCTAAGTCTAAAATGTACAGACAGAGCTGCAGCACAGCCAGTTAATCTGTAAAAAAGATGGATTTCTCAAGAAAAACTGGTATAGAAGGCTGCCCCTCTAACAGAGAATCAGGTCACACCCACTAAGTTTGAATTTGTGGGGGAGATTCAGAGACAGAGCTGCTAAGTCTAAAATGTACAGACAGAGCTGCAGCACAGCCAGTTAATCTGTAAAAAAGATGGATTTCTCAAGACCAGGACAGAAAGGGGAGTGACAAAAATGAGGAACCCCAGAGACCCTGAGATGATCTGCCACCTCTGCAAGCAAGACAGAGAGTCCAGGAGGTCTGAGACCATCTCATCCAGACACATGTTTTGTGACAATAGTGAGATATATAGCTGTCCATTCCCCACTACCATTCCCCCCCTCTCCTCTCCTCTCCTCTCCCTTCCCACCCCCATTGTGCAGTACAGTCAAATAAGTGATTGAAATTAACATGAAGAATGACCTCATGTTTTCCCTTCCCCTCCCCTCCCCTCCCCTCCCCTGAGGGAGGAAGGGAGGGAAAAATGAATGACAATCCAAAAAAAGGGCAGATATGTAATACAAATAAATGGGGTGAGGGGAGGGAGGGAGGGAGGGAGGGAGGGAGCAGTAGGAGTGGTCTCAGGAGGTGGGAATGACTAAGGGTCCTGGGAGGTGGAGGGTCCATGGATGGAAGCATGCTCTAGAGTAGCGAGAATGAGGGCTTGTGTGACTGCCATCTGCTCTAGAGAATCCTCCAGTCTGTCTTGCCCCACTTCCAGGGCTCTTAGTCGCCAGTCAATGGTGTCCTACATGTATCCCATCTCCTCCAAGACAGCCTCTGTTCTAGAGGTAGGTGAATGCAGAGGTGGGGCTCTGCCTGTGCCAGCACCTGCCACTGGAATGACATGAGCCTCTGTCTTGGGGAAGATGGGGATACATGCAGGAGGCCATTATCCTCTCTGGCAGAGATATCCCCCTCCTGAGGGAGATCCTGTTGCTTCTGAGGTGGTACAGAGCAGTGGCGTAGCTACGTGGGGCCAGGGGGCCTGGGCCCCTGTAGATTTGGCCCTGGACCCCCTGCCGACGACCCTCTTGACCTCCCCCCCTTGTGTACGTGCAGACGTCAGAAACAGAAGGAAGCCTTTTGCGGGAAGAAGAGGACCTCGGCTGGTGGGGGTTGGGGTCCCCTGCCAGCAAAGGCAGGCGACGGCAGGTTGGCGGCGGGAGGGGTGTCGAGAGGGTCGTCGGCAGGGAGGGGTCGGCGGGGTCGGCAATGGTGGGGAGGGCTAAAATATGCCCCCTCACCTCGGGCTCTGGACCCCCTCCCGCCAAAGTCTGGCTACGCCCATGGTACAGAGGATGGGGTGGGCAGGATGGGGGGGATGTTGAGCTTGAAGGGCAGCTGCTGCCTCATTCTCCTCCTTCTCTCCCTCTTCTTCTTCCTCCTCCTCCTTCTTCCTCCTCTTCTCCTACCTCAGTGGGTGGCGGTAAGTGCTCCCTCCAGAAATGGCCACACGGTAAGTGGTTCATTTTACTGCATGGCCATTTCATTTCTGGAAACAAAGACAACTCTTTACCCGCTGCAGTAAAAGGGGGCCTCAGCGCGAATCAAAAACACACATGGACGCTAGCACAGCTTTTTACTGCAGCTTAGTAAAAGGACCTCTTGATATACCGCCTCTTTCCAACAAGAGTTGAAGTGGTTTACAAAGTATCAAATATTAAAAAAAAAGTAATTACTAGGAAAAGGAATGCCATAAATAAATAGGAAAGAACAAAGACAGTTATCAAATAAATGCCTCAAAGCACATTCCAACCTAAGATCTAAAGGGAGAGCATTTCAGGCCATTGGACCTGTCACAAAAAATATTCTGGACCTATTTTTTTCCAAACAGATGACACAGAAAGATGAGCCCAATAATCTAGAAGGAACATAAGGAATCAGAAATCTAGACAAATACTCCCAGATTCTATATATAGCTCCCAAAATTGGGCACCAATCCAAGATGTGAGCACAACTAAATCTAATATAATAAAATGCACCCTCAACGTTCTGAGGACAACGTTCTGTGAAGCCATGAAGCCATCTGACGTCACTCCCAGGCTGAAGGGTTCGTGGATTCGTGGTGTGAAGCCTTCAAGCCAGCCAGCCGTCTCTGCCCCGCCCTCACGTCAAACCAAACAAATCCGGAAGCGAAGCGTCAGGGAAGGAGGCGGCACTCCCGACGTCTAGCCTTCGGCGGAACACAGCGAAGGGAAAGCTAGACATCGGGAGCGCCGTCTCCTTCCCTGATGCTTCGCTGCACGAACCGCCACGGAGGTAAAGTTAAAAAGAAGAAAAAAAAAAAAAGGGATGCATGGATGCGAAGGGGGGGGGGGCATGGATGCGAAGGGGGGGGGGGGAGAAGATGGCGGCCCAGGCTGGGACATGGGAGAGAGAGGAGCATGGATGCGAGGGGGGGTCATGGAAGGGAGAGAGGGGACTTGCTGGAAAAGGATGAATGGAGGCGGCAGGGGACAGAGGAGCATGGATTGGGAGGGCAGGGCTCAGGGAGAGAGGGGAATTACTGGAAATGGATGAATGGAGGGGGCAGGGGACAGAGGAGCATGGATGGGCATGGATTGGGAGGGCAGGACTCAGGGAGAGAGGGAAATTGCTGGATAGGGATGAATAGAGGGGACAGATGGGCATGGATGGATATGGATTGCAGGCCAGGCCTCAGGGAGAGAGGGCAATTGCTGGATAGGGAAAAATGGAGGGGCCAGGTGACAGAGGAGCATGGATGGGCATGGATTGGAAGGGCAGGACTCAGGGAGAGGGGAATTGCTGGATAGGGATGAATGGAGGGGACAGATGGGCATGGATGGATATGGATTGCAGGACAGGCCTCAGGCAGAGAGGGGAAATGCTGGATAGGGAAAAATGGAGGGGCCAGGTGACAGAGGAGCATGAATGGACATGGATTGGAAGGGCAGGACTCAGGGAGAGGGGAATTGCTGGATAGGGATGAATGGAGGGGACAGATGGGCATGGATGGATATGGATTGCAGGGCAGGCCTCAGGCAGAGAGGGGAAATGCTGGATAGGGATGAATGGAGGGGGCAGGTGACAGAGAAACATGGATGGCCATGGATTGGGAGGGCAGGGCTCAGGGAGAGAGGGGAATTGCTGGAAAAGGATGAATGGAGGGGGCAGGGGACAGATGGCCATGGATTGGGAGGGCACGGCTCACACACTCTCTCTCTCTCATATAAAATGTCTTTCTGACTCTCACTCTCACACACTCTGTCTCACACTGTATCACATTCACTCTCTATGCGCCACACAGTCACTCACACACTCGCTTGGTCTCATACACTCACTCTCACAGAGAATCTGTGTCTCACACACACTCTCTCTCTCGCCCACACACACACACTCTCTCTCACACTGTGTCTCACATACACACTTGCACACACTCTCATTCTCACACACACACTCTCTCACAAACACACACACACCCAGACTCACTCTCTCTCTCACACACTCACACTTTCACTCTGACTCTCAAACAGTCACTCTCACATACACTCTCCCAAACATACACACTCCGAGGAAAACCTTACTAGCGCCCGTTTCATTTGTGTCAGAAACGGGCCTTTTTTACTAGTTTGTTAACAAGCCAATCAGTGTCAGTAATTGGGTGCTAATTGGCACTAATTGTCACCAGTTTAGACATGGGCGCACAGCTATTCTATAACATTGTGTGTCCAATTCACATAGCACACACCTCCACAGGGGATGTGACCAAGGGAGGTATATGAGTGGGTCAAGGGCATTCATAAAATTTGCGCGCAGTATTATAGCAAACTGGGGATATGAGCCCAAATTGGTGCTAGGAATTACATTTGGTTTCAAACGGCATAACTCCTGGCACCTACAATTGGATTACTCAAAGTTAGAAAATCAATGTAAAGGAGAAAAGAGAAACAATATACAATTCTTCATCAGAACTCTTTTCAAAATCAATATAGCAGGCAGTATTTATATCTCCCACTTTGTATGCTGGAGTACAAAAAAATCCTACCATAACTTTCTTCTATTGTGTGGAAGTAGAGGATAGGATTCTGATGCTTTTTCCCCTCCTAAGGATTTTTTTTGTACTCCAGCATACAAAGTGGGAGATATAAATACTGCCTGCTATATTGACATATAATTTGGTGCCAATATCGACACTCATCACTAATTCTATAATGGGCACCCATCTCAGTGCCCATTATAGAATAGTATTGAGTGCTGATTTTTTTCAGTGCCCAATTTTGGGCGCCATTTACTGAATTTACTGAATTACTAAAACAGTCTGAATAATGAACCTTGTGGACCAACATAATTATTTTTTATACAATTCTGTGTCTAATGGGCAACCAGTGTTCTTGACAAAATAAAGGTGTTATGTGGTCAAATTTTGTAGAATTCGTTATAAGCTTGATGTCCATGTTTTGCCCTAGTTGCAGTCTCCTAATTTCAGAGGTTCTATCACCATTAAGAAGAGAATTGCAATAATCTAAGGATTAACAATGAAAGGGTGCACCAAAACACACGAGGAGGCCCTTGTAAATAAATACCAAACAGAATAGAGCCTCCAAAGCTGAAAAAAATGAGTGTTGCACAATATTTGAGACAAAAGGTTAATTGCTGGTCAAGTTGCACACCTATCACCTTCACTGAATTGTAATGTGAAGATAAGATCTAGCTATCATTATCAGACTGCATGGAGATTTAATTTCAACCCACGATCAGCTAACCATTTTACAAATATATCAAGTTTGTTGTTAAATTCAACAATTTCTTTAGCATTGGTACAATCTAGTGTCTCAAGGATCTGAATATCGTCTGCATAGACATAAGATGTTAAATTATTAGATTGAATAATACTGAGTAAAGGAGCCATAAAGATATTAATATTGGGGCTAATATTGAGCCTTCCAAGGCAAACTGAAAGACTGAAATACAGAGTTCCGCCACAGAACAGCCCGTGTACATTTTGACAAATAAGAATTGAACCAATCCAGTACCTACTATACCTATCTCAAGCAACCTATTTAATAAGAGTAGAATCTGTTGCTGAAGGATGTGGTCAAGGCAACTAAAAAAGTAGGTTTCAAAAGAGGTTTGGCCAAGTTCCTGGAGAAAAAGTCTATATACATTATTAGCCAAGTAGATTTGGGAGAGCCATTGCTCAACCCTGGAAATCAGCTAGGAGAAATAGATCTACTTTTTGGGATTTGCTGGGTACTTGTGATACCATATTTGCTACTGTCAGAGACTGGAGTTTTGCCTTGATGGCCCGTGGCCTGACTCAGTATAGCTTTTCTTGTGCTCTTAAGTAAATGTACTATCTATCAAATAATTCCTCTGCACCCCAGTCAATGGTTTAATTTTAGAACGGTCCCATCATGAATATATGTTTCTCTTCATTTTGGTTTTATTGAGAATTGCAAGAGATTGCTCCATGAGCCTAGGGTTCTTAAAAATTATCTTCTCCCTACTAGGAAAAGACTCTGCAATAAGGGTTGTTTGATGGCTCCTTAACTCTCTGAAGAACCACTGTGTCCAGTTTGAGAATGGAGGAAAGGTGATCTGGAAATGTATATTAGTATTAAATCAGCTTTCCCCATTTGTAAATACAAGTTCCAGTATGGTATTCTTGATGAGTATCTTACCATTTGCTGGAGAAATTCTCCTTGTAGATAGCCCAGGATCTCTATGCTTGTTTCTGCAGAACACCATCCATTGAATATGTAAGATCCACGAACTGTAAAAGCAATGTTTTTAGGAAAGACTAGTTTTTGTTTATCAAACGTTAATTCACTCTGTCTTGCAGCTGTTGGTTGGTTTATCTCCCTCCCTGAGCCTGTGATTGTTTGTTGTGTTCAGCGCTGGAATAGATTACTAGTGCCTGCCATAGACATTATTTATGAGACATACATTTAAAAATGGCAGACTATGGATGAAAACTGCTCTGTTGGTAATATACTGCACTTGCTTATGTTGACTGAATTGCTTCAGAAATATGACCCACAAAGTGTGTAGAAGCTGTCGGAAAAGCAATGAGATAGAAAAGCAAAGAGTCCCGGCCTCTAGAATCCAGGACAGAAAGGAGGGTAATGTTTATGTTTATTAAAATATTTGATATCCTGCCATTTCTGCACACAGGACACAGCAACTAACAACATTTAAAAGCAAACAAGAAACAGGACAAAAACACCATTTCTTATAGGAAAGAGGGGGGAACAAGCATTCTGAAATTAACATATGAAACTAAGGGGTACAATCCTACAGAGACATTCAGAAAGAAAGAGTCACAGCCATACAATGGAAAGGCCTGTAAGCACACAATCCTTTACCCACCGGCGGTTATGCATGTGCAGACCTAGTGGCTCTCGGTCAAAGCAGCTAATAGACCAAAAGCTAGTTTTAAAAAAAATAGGCTTTCAATAAAGTTTTGAGTTTTGAAAAAGATAACTGAGACCGAAGATAGGGAGGCAGATTGTTCCAAGGAATGGGGGAGAGGAAAAAAACGAAGAGGCATGAGTGGATTCATAATGGGCCACTCATGGGGAAGGAAGGACTAGATGGTGCACTTCCAGTGAGTGCAAGGAAGGATCACAGAAGACGAAAGGTAAGAGGGGGAAATGAGATGAAGAGCCTTGTGAGTTAAACAAAGAACTTTGAACCAGTGCCTGTAGCAACAGGCTGTTGTAGGATTTTTTCAGGTGATGATCCAGGTACAGAGTCTCTGCCACTGCGAGGAAGATGGAAGCTCTGGTCTGTGTTCCGCCTATATAACAGTTAGAAGAACCACTGTTTGGATCTTGTACCTGCCTAATATGAGAAAAATATTAACTGGATATTTGTAGGATTTTATATATGATCATAATGGGAAAAAGGCACCGGTTACAAATTTAATGGCCATATTTTATATAAGTTGTAGTTGATGGATGTCTTTGCTTCTAAAGTCTTTGAACAGTATGTTGTAGTAGTCAATTTGACGGAGGACCACAGAGTAAACTAAGATTTGCAGTGCTGACTGATGAAGTGTTGACTTTGATTGACATACCAGTAGCTAGGTAGCTCGGGTCAAATAAAGAATGATACATGGATTCCTAGGTACCGACTTTGTGGTCCTTCATATCAGATCTGCCTCCCACATGGCTCTTAAATCTTTCAGACCTGTGGTGCTGAGAGGAGAAGAGAGGAGAGGAGAGATTGAAGAGTTGATGCAGGAAGGTAGGTGCTCAAGGACAGAACTGACACTTCCCTTCTTCTTGGCCACCTCTGCCTTTCTATTGCAATATATTTAGCCATACCATCTGTAAAACCTTTTGAAAATATATGGATTTAGAATTTATACAATTGCTGGCTGCTGGCAGCCACATAATTTCCTTTGAAAATTAACCCCTGTAATGATAATGCCCACTATTCAAAGCGAGTTATGCATTTGCTAGCAGGCATAATTGCTTATCCATATATTTTCAGCAAGTGTACAGATAAAATCGGGCAGTTTATGTCACTAAATGGCCAGATTTTATTTGTGTAATAAGAGGCCAGTTTTGGGGAGCAGCAGCAAAGGCAGAGCAGGTAATTATTGGTTTAATTGCAATATTTAACTGTGAAAGAGATAAGTTATCCATTTTATTTAGGCCTGCCAAATAGCTGGCTTAAATTAAACAGATAATCACTGGTGCAGACTCTGCTTATACATAGAGTGAGTTGGCCATTGCCAATATTCAGTGGCACTGAACTGGGTGAATATCTCCACTAACCATCCATTCCCTAACCGCTAGGGGGTCCTTTTACTAAGCTATAGTAAAATGTGGGGTGGGCACGTGTTTTTGGCGTGCACCGCGCCACTTTTTACCACGTCTGCAAAAAAGGGCTTTTTAAAATGGGATGGGAAAAGGGCATGCAGTAAAACTGAAACCAAAGCGCGCTAAATCTCGCTTGAGTCTTTAACACCACCCATTGATCTAGCGGTAAAAGATCATGTGCTACACGTGCGGTAACCGGTCGGTGCGCACCAAGTGTCGATTACCGCTGGAAACACCACGCGTGGGAGGAAATAAATCATCTGGGTATTACAGGTGAACGGCAAATCTGAAGTTACCACCAGGGGGGTGCGGTAGTCTCTTTTTGGCACACACTGCAAGCGTGTAGAGCCTAACGCGCCTTTGTACAATGGCCCCTAGGTTAGGGGTAGTCTGGGGATGAAGTTATGGCACAGCGGCAACATAGCTGGTTAGAGGAAATATTCAGTCTGCTAAACGGTAGTAAGTCCAATGCAGGCTTACCGCTCGCTATACAGGAAGTACTGCCGGGCTACTTTCCACCCCTAGTGCACTGTCATACCCAGCGCTACAAAAATATATTTATTTTTCGGTTAGCGCGGGAGCCCTTTCTGTCACCTCAATGGGTGGTGGTAAGGACTCCCTCCAAAATGGCCGTGCGACCATTTCTTGCAGGAAAGAGAGACCTTTTACCCACTGCATTAAAAGGGGGCCTAGACGCACTTGAGAAACACTCGCCGATGCCAACACAGGCTCCCTTTTGCCGCAACTTGGTAAAAGGGGCTCTAAGCACATAAAGTTAGCACAGCAAAAAGGCTGTCCTAACTTTATACACCAAGTAAACTGGGAGCTGGTCTGAATTTCAGCTGGTGCCTGGTTAACTTCCGAGTCAGTGCACATAATCTGATATTCAATGCTGGAAATCGAACATATCTCAGCATTGAATATTCAACCCATGGCTGTGAGGTACTTACAAGCCGCTTAGTGCCATGGGCTGAATATTGCCCTACAGTAGTAAGTAAGTTTGTGAATGAATGAATGATTTTCACTTGTCTCTATTTTACAAAGATATGCTAGCATTTACTAGCATTAGTACGTGCTAAAAATAAGCATTTACTAAACGCAAGAGATACCTATACATTTCTATGGGTGTTTCTAATGTTTAGCATGTGCTAATCATTAGCACATGCTAAAAACGTTACTGTGCCTTTGTAAAAGACCCCCTCAGCGAATGGTTTGCTTTTTGTTAATGTGACTTTTGTCACTGGAGAAACATTGATGAAAAATAACATTAGAGCAGGAGTTGCTTAGTTTATATCAGTGCTTTTCAATCCTCTCATAGAGGAACACCCAGCCAGGCGAGTCTTCAGGATTCCCACAATTAATATGCATGGTACAATTTTACATAGGTTGGTGACCCATTCAATGCAGATCTCTTTCATTCATATTCATTGCGGTGATCCTGAAAGCTTAACTGGCTGGGTAAGAGGATAGAGAAGCACTGCATTATATGAAGTCAGGTGGGATGATATTCTTCTCCAGCTACTGAAAGACACCTGAGACCTCAGTGCTCTCCTGCTTAACATGGTCTCATTATAGCTAATCACCTGTAGTTAGCTAGACATTAGTTAGTTCATTAGAACAATATATGGGAAAAGAACAACTCTTTAGAATTACATTTCAAATTTTCAATGCAATGAATGAAGTAGGGAAAAATGCACTGCACACAAAGCATCGAATGTGTGTAATAGGTCGGTGTGTTTTGCAGGGCCTCACTCTATTTTTCTGCTTTAGCTAAACGGCAAAGTTATAGCCATTGGGCAGGGGCAGTGGGGTGTGGGGCCATGTGGAGGGCACACTGTGGGGACTTATTTAAATAAGCCAGTAAGTGGTGAAAAATAAAGAGATGATACATGGATTCCTAGGTACCAGCTCTGTGGGTTCTGCAACCCCCCCCCCCCCCCGAGTATCAGATTTGCCTTCCACATTGGTGCTCAAATCTTCCACACCTGTGGCAGCTAAGAGAGATTGAAGAGATGCTCAAGAACAGAAGTGGTACATATGCAGGTGTTATAGAGAAGGGAAACAATTGTGTGTGCGGGGGGGGGGGGGGGGGGTTGATACAGGCTACGTTAGAATATAGTGTATTCAGGCATTTGCTATAGCGCTTTTATCTGGCAGGGCCACCAAGAGGGGGAGGTGAGGGGAGGCAAAATTCCCCGGGCCCAGGCCTCCAAGGGGTGCCCGGCACCCAGGTCTCTCTCTCTCTCCTGCTCCTGATGGGACCCAGGTGATCGGGTCCCGACAGGAGCAAGAGAGAGAAAATTCTGGTGCCGGACCCCCCTTGGAGGCTGGGGAGGACCCAGAGGAACAGACACTGCAGGTCTTCCTCCAGGCTGCTCTTCATTCTGCCAATTGCTTGAAAAGCGACTGCTTTTCCTCTCAAGCCGCGCATGCTTGGTTTTGAAACCGGCATGCGCTGAGAAAAAAAGCAGCCGCAGGTGCAGACAATAGGCAGAGTGAAGAGCAGCGCTGGAGGAAGTCCTCTTCTGCTGGCAGGGCCTTGGGATCCCCGCCAGCCAAGGTATTTATATTGCAGTTGTGGCAGCAGCAGCTGAGGCAATCCGGGGGGGAGGGGAGGGTGGCAGCAGTGATGATCTTGGGGGGGGGGAGGGGTGTAGCCCTTCCCCAGGCCCGGCTCAGTCTCTTGGTGGCCCTGTTATCTTGGGGCTTAGAGTGGTTTACGTATAGGAAATATCATAAAGGGGAAAAAAACAATATGTAGGGAATCAAAGGAAATAAAATAAAGATTAAACCACAGATGAATATTATATAGGGAAACAAGATATCAACCCATAAGATGCATTCATTATAGACGCTTCTTAATTAATGGAAAAATTAGAGGAGCCGTCAATTTCCTGAGCCCAGAAAACCACTAAAGGCCCTGGTGTAATACAGTATAAGGTCTTGAGACCCTGCTTGATTTTAGCGCACAAGCATGTATGGAAGAAAGCAGTTCCAGAGTGAAGGGATAACAAAAAAAGAAAGCAATCACTGAGCTATTTCATCACAAGACTTTGACACTGGTGTCAAGTGGTATAGATTTTCATGATGTGACCTTGCTGGTCTAGTAGAGCACATTCAGATAAGGTGATTAGGCAGGTAGAAAGGAAGGCCCATAAAAAAAGACCCTATGGACAAGCAGCAATGTTTTAAAAGGAATCCTGTAACTGATGAGGAGCCAGTTCTCCACAGCCAGAAAACGAGTAACATGGTCAAATTGCTGGAATGGTACAGAAGCCTCACAGCAGTGTTTTGGATGCTTATCAGCTTTTTAAGGTGTTTTATTTGATCCCACGAAGAAAGATGTTTTCATAATCTAGGCATGAAAGAACAAGTGGATATAACAGAATTAGCATATGGCACCCAATTACTGTAGGATATAAAAAAACTGATCAATACTTCACTCTTCTCCTCCCGCCAACCTTTCCCCCTTCAAACTATCATATGGAATGCTTTTAATTTCCTGTATTGTCATCTTTGCTCACTTTATCTTGACCTGAGGACAGAGGTTTTAGCTACCACAATCTTGTCAAAATTGCATTGTTAGTCCAACAAAAAAAGTATCACTGTATATTCTTTTTTGGATTTTTATTAATCCTTATTTCTCTACTTTACTTGAAAAGGTTGACTTGAGATATAAAGCTACCTAATGAGGCTGCACAAATATGGTAACCTGAGTCAGCCTTTAGGCATCCAGAGAATAAATGTGATTAAGCTCTATGCAACAAGCCATAAAAACTTCTCCGTGACTCTCTTGTTTTGCAAGAGTTATGACAACAGTAAATTCCTGCTAATCCCCTGCAGTTTAAGCACTCTGCACCATATTATTTATATGGGGGAGACACAGTTTTAATATGTTACAGTATTAATTTGACAGATTGGACAAGAAATGTTAATTGGATGAGGTGGCTGGCAAAATTGCAAGCCATGGCTGAGCTTCATAAATTAACCTCCAATGCGTCACCTCCATTCTTTTTTTTTTTTGTCTCATTTCCCCTTCTCTGCAGTCAGGAAGCATCACCAAGATGAGCTGATCTGGTGGATGTATTAGTTTCCCTATGTACTTTGTCATTTATTGACAGCATCCTAGCTCCTTAGGACTCCACATAGCACCTTTACCCACTGTGCACAAGTGCGTTGACTAACCTTTGAGGTCTTCAAAGCAGCTGTTCAATTCACATCTTGTATTGTCTGGTGTTGTGTAATAGGGAGAGAGAAAACAATCAAATTTATGAACTGCTTGTATGAGCCTCGTTTCCCTGGCAGCCTAAATTGGTGCCCAGAGGAGCAATCAAAGGCATGATATGACCCTTCTTCCATTGCCATATTGTTGAAGAATATGAGTGGATATTTATGCACTGCAGTTGTCCCCTAATTCTCTAACTTGAAATGGAATGATATATCTAGGGGTTCTTTTACTAAGCCGCATAAGTGCCTACACACGGCCAACGCATACCAATTATGAGTTACCGCCTGGCTACCATGTGGCCCTTGTGGTAATTTCATTTTTGGCGCGTGTCCGTTACACGCATCCCAAAAATATTTTTTAGTTTCTGGCACGCATAGGTCATTACCGCCCGGTTACCGCATGAGACTTTACCGCTAGGTCAATGGCTGGCGGTAAGGTCTCAGACTCAAAATGGATGCGTGGCAATTTTCATTCTGCCACACATCCATTTTCGGCAAAAATTTAAAAATCATTCTGCACGCGGCCAAAAGACACGTGTAAACTATTGCAGGCCATTTTTCAGCGCATCTTAGTAAAAGGACCCCGTGGAGGGGGATAATGAACAGGGATGACCATATCTAAGGGCGCCCATCTCTAAGGACGGCACCACGAAGGGGCAGAGCATCCCATATTATCGAAACAAGATGGGCGTCCATCTTTCATTTCGATAATACGGACAGGGATGCCCAAATCTCAACATTTAGGTCAACCTAAGAGATGGTCGACCTAAATGTTGAGATGGGTGACCTTGGTTTTCACCGATAATGGAAACCAAGGACGCCTATCTCAAAAATGACTAAATCCAAGGCATTTGGTCATGGGAGGAGCCAGCATTCATAGTGCACTGGTCCCCCTGACATGCCAGGACACCAACTGGGCACCCTAGGGGGCACTGCAGTGGACTTCACAAATTGCTCCCAGATGCATAGCTCCCTTAACTTGGGTGCTGAGCCCCCCAAAACCCACTCCCCACAACTGTACACCACTACCATAGCCCTTAGGGATGAAGGGGGGCACCTACATGTGGGTACAGTGGGTTTCGGGTGGGTTTTGGAGGGCTCACATTCACCACCACAAGTGTAACAGGTAGGGGAGGGGGATGGACCTGGGTCTGCCTGCCTGAAGTGCACTGCACCCACTAAAAACTGCTCCAGGGACCTGCATACTGCTGTGATGGAGCTGGGTATGACATTTGAAGCTGGGAAAAAATGTTTTTTAATTTTTTTTTGGGGTGGGAGGGGGTTGGTGACCACTGGGGGAGGAGTAAGGGGAGGTCATCCCCGATTCCCTCCGGTGGTCATCTGGTCAGTTCGGGCACTTTTTCGAGACTTGGTCGTGAAAAAAATGGACTAAGTCGGCCAAATGCTCGTCAGGGATTCCCTTCTTTTTTCCATTATCGACTGAGGATGCCCATCTCTTAAGCACGCCCCGTCCCGCCTTTGGTACACTGCCGACATGCCCCCGTGAACTTTGTTCGTCCCCGCGACGGACTGCAGTTGAGGGCACCCAAAATCGGCTTTCGATTATGCCGATTTGGGCGACCCTGAGAGAAGGACACCCATCTCCCGATTTGTGTCGAAAGATGGGCGCCCTTCTCTTTCGAAAATGCCCCTGCTAGTCATTTTGTATTGGTTAATTATTGTGTATGTTCTTTGTAACCTGCCCAGAACTTTGGATAGTGCGGGATATAAATGTTATATATGTATAAATAAATAAAATATAAGCACTTACATGCCTCAGAGGTGCCTATAATTAGCATTTGCAAGCATCAGTGCTAAACGCTATTCTATAAAGTGTGTACCAAAGCTGTTTCCCACATAACTGCGAAGGGGATGTACATATGGACGGAGCATAGGTGGGCTATGGGAATGTCGCCATGCAACATATAGAATACTACCAGTTGCACACATTGCGTGGTGCACTAGGGTGCACCAATTTACACCAGCCATTGAGCTGTCATTAGTGGGCACACCTACATTTTGGCACACCAATGAAGCTTTGCACGATTAAGCATTTAAATACTATTGACTTGGCCAGGAACCATTCCTGGCCGGTTAAACAGTTTTTAATATTGGGAGGGAGGGGTAGGGATATACTTGATGAATAGCTTCAAAAGCCAGCCAGCATGCGCTAAATTTTAATGCATGCTAAAAATGCTAGCGTGCCTATAGTACAGCTTAGCAAACAGGGCTATCTGCTGGGTTCTATATATTGCACCTTAATTTCTGCTTGGAAATCGAAGCGTGTTGTATAACAATGTGCAGAACTTAATAAGAGCTGTCAATTGGATGTTAACAAACAATTATCAGCACTAATTGACATTAAGATTTACATGCACAGTTCACACGTATTCTATAATGTGGTATGCGTAAATTCTAAGTCACATAGTTGAAAAGGGGGTATGGCCATGGGTGGGATGTGAGTGTTTCTAAAATCTATGCACATTTTTATAGAATATACTCTCTGTGTGCCTAATAATAGGTGTCGGGATTTACGCCAAGTAAAACATGGCGTAAATAGCGGCAACTAAATTTGATCGCATGGAGAGGTACTCGGCATAATTCTATACACCGTGCAGAAATTTAAGCCTATTCTATGAAATTTAGGAGTACTTTAGAGGATATGCCTCATATATAGAATCTAGCCCTATATGCATATAACTGTATGTGCATATCTGAGACACCATATTATAGGTACCAATTTCCATATATAAAGCACTGCTATGTGTGCAGAAAAGGGTTTCAATATGGTCCTCCACACATTTCAGCTACACCTTAATCATATTAGCAAGTCTTAAATGTTTGAACACATGCTAAACGAAACCAACCAAAGGAAAACACATCCCTACTCTATTGACAAAGTGATTCAATATGAGTTTATTACAAAATTGTTCTTGAGGTCTTTTCTCAATTTTTTCTGTTACCAGTAAAGGAGCACAAGAAGGCTTTCTTCACTGTGGAATCCAGCACCGCTGCTTCTGATTAATCCTGCTTTTTAAATGGGTAACCCATTAATAGGTATGCAAATAAAGAACCCCACATTTTTGCCTGGCAGCTTGCTTGGACCTGTAGTAGTGGAACTGGAGAGGTGTGGTCTGTAAGGGAATGTTGTTGGTGGCGTAAATATCCAAGTTGTTTGTTCCAAATAAAAAGGAGGAATGCAGCTTGATTAATTATAGTTATCACTGCTACAGCCCTAATTCACTAGGTAACAGATGCTTCCTTGTACGAAACTGGAAGTGCGCACAGTCAGATGTTACAGCCTATCAGCTATCTGCCAGTAGCAGCAGCAAAGCAATGCTTGTTATTTTTTCAAGGTAGATGAAATTTTTCAAAGAATATCCTTTGATGTTTTGCCTCTTATTATGCAGGCATCACGCACAATTAATGAAAAACACAGCAGTTCTTTACAACTCTGATTTAATGCAGAGCAGCTACTTTGTATGTTTAGCTTTTCTGATACGGGTTATCCTGATACATGCACACAAACCAGAACAGATTCCTATTGGCCTCAGTCTGCAGTCTTTTTTTACCATTCTATACACAAAGAGCATTGAGCATTCAGTTATTTGGAACTGGAGAAGCAAGACAAATTTCCCTTCCTTACGCAGCAAGCATTCCATCAATCTTTATATATTTATCTATAAATATTTATATGCTGCAAATCATAACATTTCTAAGCCATTAATAAAAGAATATACGACATAGTATAATAAAGTAAACATCAGAATACATCTCTCCGAATTCTATATTCAACCGACTAGGCAAGCGCCTCTGACGGTACTATGTAAGCCACATTGAGCCTGCAAATAGATGGGAAAATGTGGGGTACAAATGCAATAAATAAATAAATAAATATGGTGCTCAAAATTCTGCGCCTCACTCAGGGGTCCTTTTACTAAGGTGCACTGAAAAATGGTCTGCTTTAGTGTAGGCTTGTCTTTTGGATGCGAGCAGATCCACTTTTCAGTGCGCCTGTAAAAAAGGCCTTTTTTGGCTGAAAATGGACGTGTAGCGAAATAAAAATTGGCGCGTGCCCATTTTGGGCCGAGACCTTACTGCCACCCTTTGACTTAGCGGTAAGGTCTCACGTGTTAACTGGGTGGTAATTTTCAGCACACGTACAATACTGTTTACCGCCCAGTTAGCGCTGCACATTTGAAAATAAAGAATATTTTCGATCGTACGTAGTGAATTTGTGTAAAAAATGGAATTACCACCTGGGCCACGTGGTAGCCGGGCGATAGTTCCAAACTGATGCATGTTGTACGCGTGTAGGCGCCTACGTGGCTTAGTAAAAAGGCCTCTCAGAGTGGCATTTGTAGAATAACGCTCAGCGCTCTTTTTTTTTTGGTGCTCAAATTTGGGTGCCATGTACAGAATCTAAAAATAATTTATTTTATTTATTACATTTATATCCCACATTTTCCCACCTATTTGTAGGCTCAATGTGGTTTACATAGTACCGGAGAGGCGTTACAGACTCTGGTGTAAACAAATGCAAAGTGATGTTGTGGTAAGATAAAGTTCATGTGGCACAGCCACACTAGGGAATTGTACAACGGAAGAGTTGTGTTATGTCCATTACGTTCTTTAGTTTTGTTGTGTTGCAGAGATCAGGCATTTATGTTGGATCGGTAGAGTATGCCTTTTTAAACAGGTTAGTTTTCCGGAAGTTTAGGTGGTCGTTCATAGTTTTCAAGGCTTTTGCTAATGCGTTCCACAGTTGTGTGCTTATGTAGGAAAAACTGGATGCGTAAGTTGATTTGTATTTGAGTCCTTTGCAGCTTGGGTAGTGCAGATTTAGGTACGTTCGTGTTGATTCGGATGTATTTCTAGTTGGTAGGTTGATCAAGTCTGTCATGTATCCCGGAGCTTTACCGTAGCTAATTTTGTGAAGCAGATTGCAGATTTTGAAAGCAATGCGTTCTTTGATTAGGAGCCAGAGTAGTTTTTCGCAAAGGGGTTTTGCACTTTCAAATCGCGTTTTTCCAAGATAAGCCTAGCTGCCGTGTTTTGAGCGGTCTGAAGTCTCTTTAAGGTTTGTTCTTTGCATCCCGCATAAATTCCATTGCAGTAATCTACATGGCTTAGTAGCATTGATTGTATCAGGTTGCGAAATGTTCCCCTCGGGAAGAATTGTTTCATGCATTTGAGTTTCCACATTGAGTGGAACATTTTCTTTGTTGTGGATGTCACTTGGCTCTCTAGTGTTAAGTTGCGGTCCATTGTAACGCCGAGGATTTTCAGTCTGTTTGAGATAGGGAGGGTGTAATCTGGGGTGTTGATAATTGTGGGGTTATCTGCGCTGTGTAGGGATGAGAGGATGAGACAGTGTGTTTTTTGATTTGTTTAGTTTTAGTTGAAATGCATTTGCCCAAGAGTCCATGATGTTCAAGCTGATCTTGATTTCATTGGTGATTTCTGTCAGTTTAGATTTGTAAGGAATGAATATTGTGACATTGTCTGCATAGATGAAAGGGTTAAGGCCTTGGTTGGATAAGGACTTGGCTAGTGGGGTCATCATTAGGTTGAAGAGGATTGGTGATAGCAGTGATCCTTGTGGTACTCCGCAGTCTGCTTTCCACGGTGATGATATGTTTGAGTTTTATTTTACTTGATATGTTCTATGTTCTTGTGGTTAGGAAACCCTTGATCCAGCTAAGTATGTTTCCACCAATCCCAAACTTATCATAATATATTAATAAGATCTAGTAATCTTATTAATATATTATGGTTTGCCATGTCAAATGCACTAGACATGTCGAATTGGAGGAGGAGGATGTTTTTGCCTATTGCTATTTCCTGCTTGAATTTGGCTAGGAGAGTGAGTAGTACTGTTTCTGTGCTGTGGAGGGGGCAAGAACCTGACTGTGATTTGTGTAATATTGAGAATTTGTTTATATAATCTGTAAATTTTTTGGCTACCATGCTTTCCATCAGTTTGACTGACAACGGAATGGATGCTACTGGACGGTAGTTAGTGATTTCATTTGTTTTTTCTTGGTGTCTTTTGGTATCGGAGTGAGTAGGATAAAATGATATCATCCTAAACTAATGAACAAAAAATTACATCATCATATACCACCTCAAGTTTGTGAAACTATGACCCATTTCCTCAGCGTCAAACAGTAATTTCAAAAGATTATTTGTCCAGCAGCTACACATGTGGGAAAATGTTACACGGAATCGATGTAGTGCAAGAAAGCGCACAAACCTGACTCTCTGCTTTGCGGTGAAATCTCGCTGAAGGAAACTGCAACCAGTTCTGATTCTCCTATTTGAGAAGACAAGGAATACTAGTGTGTTAGCTTCCTCTGCTGGAAGGTTACAAAAAAAAAAAAAAAAGCCGAACCACAGTGGCAGTGTGCTATTTTTAACCTTCTAAGCCAGATTTGCAGACTTCTTCCATTCCTCAAGCAGACTTCAACTTTGTTGAAACTCATTACTCAAGCTCACTTTGGCTGGGGGCTGGAAGGAAGGAGTCATCACTCAAAACCAGGTCGATAGGGAAAAGCTTTAGTATTACTGCTTATAAGCGGGTTTTTATCAACTGCTCAGAAATTCCAAGTTGTTTTAGCCTAGAAATTTAAAAGCATTCCAGAGCATTACTGCTTAATGTAGCTCAGAGTTTGTTCAGTATACATGTATGTCCCACTTCCTAATTAAGGGGCCCTTTTACTAACATGCAATGAAAAATGACCTGCGCTGGTGTAGATGCGTGTATCGGACACGTACAGGCCCATTTTTCAGTGCACCTGCAAAAAAGGCCTTTTTTGCCAAAAATGGACATGCGTCAAAATAAAAATCAGCGCGCGTCCATTTTGGGCCTGAGACCTTACCACAAACCATTGACTTAGCGGTAAGGTCTTATGCGTTAACCAGTGTGCACTGCTGATTACCGCCTGGTTAGTGCCATGTGTAGAAAATAGAAGTTATTTTCTGCCATGTGTTTTAGACTCGTGTAGAAATTAGAATCACTGCCAGGGAACAGGTCGCCTGCATATGATGCTGCCTATGGGGTCATCCTATTAAAATGCGGTAAAATTGGCAGGTAATACAGTTTAACATGGGACTTTCCTGCATGCGTCCTATAAATTTAGCTTGTTTGTTTTTTAGGTCATTTCCTTTTTCAGGTAGTGTGCTAATATTGCCATTAGCGCATGAGACCCTGCAAAATCTTAATAGACGAGCACTTAGAGGGGCATACTCGAATGCGAACGCCTATCTCCATAGGCGTCTATGTCCGAAAACAGGTACGTGAAGAGGCGGGACAGAACGTATTTTCGAAAAAATGGACGTTTTTCAGCTGGGCGTTTGTTTTTTTTTTAGCGATAATGGAAGCTAAAAATGCCCAGCTCAAAAACGTCCTAATCTGAGCCATTTGGTCGTGGGAGGGGCCACGATTCGTAGTACACTCACCCCCCTGACATGCCAGGACACCAACTGGGCACCCTAGAGGTTAGTGCGGTGGACTTCAGACAACGCTCCCACATGCATAGCTCCCTTACCCAACCCCCCTCCCCCAAAACCCACTACCCACAAATGTACAACACTACCATAGCTCTTAGGGGTGAAGGGGGCACCTACATGTGGGTACAGTGGGTTTTGGAGGCTTCCCATTTACCAGCACAAGTGTTACAGGTAGGGGGGGGATGGGCCTGGGTCCGCCTGGCTGAAGTGCACTGCGGTACCCACTAAAAGTGCTCCAGGGACCTGCATACACGCAGGCCTCCAGGACTTGTTGCTGCTGTATAACTTTGGCACACCAGTTGACACCTGAAGACTAATCTCTCCGAAAACGTCCTTTATTGGAATAAGCACGCTTACTCACAGTTAACTGCAGATCAGAGGTTGTGCCCCACTGGCAATGAGTCTCCCTGGTACTGAGATGAGCAGTCAAATGCACTAGACATGTCGAATTGGAGGAGGAGGATGTTTTTGCCTATTGCTATTTCCTGCTTGAATTTGGCTAGGAGAGTGAGTAGTACTGTTTCTGTGCTGTGGAGGGGGCAAGAACCTGACTGTGATTTGTGTAATATTGAGAATTTGTTTATATAATCTGTAAATTTTTTGGCTACCATGCTTTCCATCAGTTTGACTGACAACGGAATGGATGCTACTGGACGGTAGTTAGTGATTTCATTTGTTTTTTCTTGGTGTCTTTTGGTATCGGAGTGAGTAGGATAAAATGATATCATCCTAAACTAATGAACAAAAAATTACATCATCATATACCACCTCAAGTTTGTGAAACTATGACCCATTTCCTCAGCGTCAAACAGTAATTTCAAAAGATTATTTGTCCAGCAGCTACACATGTGGGAAAATGTTACACGGAATCGATGTAGTGCAAGAAAGCGCACAAACCTGACTCTCTGCTTTGCGGTGAAATCTCGCTGAAGGAAACTGCAACCAGTTCTGATTCTCCTATTTGAGAAGACAAGGAATACTAGTGTGTTAGCTTCCTCTGCTGGAAGGTTACAAAAAAAAAAAAAAAGCCGAACCACAGTGGCAGTGTGCTATTTTTAACCTTCTAAGCCAGATTTGCAGACTTCTTCCATTCCTCAAGCAGACTTCAACTTTGTTGAAACTCATTACTCAAGCTCACTTTGGCTGGGGGCTGGAAGGAAGGAGTCATCACTCAAAACCAGGTCGATAGGGAAAAGCTTTAGTATTACTGCTTATAAGCGGGTTTTTATCAACTGCTCAGAAATTCCAAGTTGTTTTAGCCTAGAAATTTAAAAGCATTCCAGAGCATTACTGCTTAATGTAGCTCAGAGTTTGTTCAGTATACATGTATGTCCCACTTCCTAATTAAGGGGCCCTTTTACTAACATGCAATGAAAAATGACCTGCGCTGGTGTAGATGCGTGTATCGGACACGTACAGGCCCATTTTTCAGTGCACCTGCAAAAAAGGCCTTTTTTGCCAAAAATGGACATGCGTCAAAATAAAAATCAGCGCGCGTCCATTTTGGGCCTGAGACCTTACCACAAACCATTGACTTAGCGGTAAGGTCTTATGCGTTAACCAGTGTGCACTGCTGATTACCGCCTGGTTAGTGCCATGTGTAGAAAATAGAAGTTATTTTCTGCCATGTGTTTTAGACTCGTGTAGAAATTAGAATCACTGCCAGGGAACAGGTCGCCTGCATATGATGCTGCCTATGGGGTCATCCTATTAAAATGCGGTAAAATTGGCAGGTAATACAGTTTAACATGGGACTTTCCTGCATGCGTCCTATAAATTTAGCTTGTTTGTTTTTTAGGTCATTTCCTTTTTCAGGTAGTGTGCTAATATTGCCATTAGCGCATGAGACCCTGCAAAATCTTAATAGACGAGCACTTAGAGGGGCATACTCGAATGCGAACGCCTATCTCCATAGGCGTCTATGTCCGAAAACAGGTACGTGAAGAGGCGGGACAGAACGTATTTTCGAAAAAATGGACGTTTTTCAGCTGGGCGTTTGTTTTTTTTTTAGCGATAATGGAAGCTAAAAATGCCCAGCTCAAAAACGTCCTAATCTGAGCCATTTGGTCGTGGGAGGGGCCACGATTCGTAGTACACTCACCCCCCTGACATGCCAGGACACCAACTGGGCACCCTAGAGGTTAGTGCGGTGGACTTCAGACAACGCTCCCACATGCATAGCTCCCTTACCCAACCCCCCTCCCCCAAAACCCACTACCCACAAATGTACAACACTACCATAGCTCTTAGGGGTGAAGGGGGCACCTACATGTGGGTACAGTGGGTTTTGGAGGCTTCCCATTTACCAGCACAAGTGTTACAGGTAGGGGGGGGATGGGCCTGGGTCCGCCTGGCTGAAGTGCACTGCGGTACCCACTAAAAGTGCTCCAGGGACCTGCATACACGCAGGCCTCCAGGACTTGTTGCTGCTGTATAACTTTGGCACACCAGTTGACACCTGAAGACTAATCTCTCCGAAAACGTCCTTTATTGGAATAAGCACACTTACAGTTAACTGCAGATCAGAGGTTGTGCCCCACTGGCAACAAGTCTCGCTGGTACTGAGATTAGCAGTAGGTCAGAGCTGGCAGAATGCTGTACAATGCCCTCTTTCAGCCACATTCAAGGGAAGAACTACGTTCTCTAATGTGGCTAATACGTGAAAGGGATCTAAAACTGGCTTACAAAAATGGCCACTACCTCATGGACTACCGGAAACAAAACAGGGCACACTCTGACCCAGTAAGCAGGGGGAAAAGCACCATGGGAGTAGAGCCTACCAACTACCAACATCGTGAGCATTTGCCACAAGCTAGTGGAATCACGGAGCCCAATACCCTACACCCACCACAATGCATTGCTGATGTGACTCTGCAGTGCACATAACAGAAAAGGTGTCACACTCACCCAAGAGCCACATCAGAACCAGGGAAAGGCTGTCACAGGATAGAACACATTCTGCTGTCATAGAGGTGGGTACAGCATTTGAGGCTGGCATAGAGGCTGGAAAAAAAGTTTTTAAAGTGGGTTTGTTTTGGTGGGAGGGGGTTAGTGACCACTGGGGGAGTCCGGGGAGGTCATCCCGGATTCCCTCCAGTGGTCATCTGGTTAGTTGGAGCACTTTTTTTGGGACCTGTTCGTGATAAAAAAGGGTCCAAAAAAAGTGACCCAAAATCGCGGTAAAAACGCCTTTTTTTTGATTATCAGCTAAAGACGCCCATCTCTCCTCGGCCGATAACCACGCCCCAGCTCCACCTTCACCAAGCCTCTGACACGCCCCTGTCAACTTTACCTGTTTCCGCGACGGATTGCAGTTGGAAACGCCCAAAATCGGAGAAAGACGCCCATCTCCCGATTTGGGTCGCAATATAGGCGTTTTTCTCTTTCGATTATAAGCAGGTAAGTATCTCCTACGTAGGAGGCAGTAACTGTTCCTATGTTATTGTACATAAACCAGTTAGCACATGCCAATCATAAAACTGGTTAAGGCAAACATGCCCATGCCACACCCCCTTACAAAAATATTTTTACCAAATTGGTAGCTCGGTACCCTGTTCTTATCTGCTAACCATGCATTAAGGGCTTAGGGTGCCTTTTACTAAGGCGTGGAGGTAGCTACTCATGTCCAACGTGTGTCACTTTGGAACTATTGCCTGGCTACTGCGTGGCCTGGGTGGTAATTCCATTTTTTAAACGAGTCCAATACACGCGGAATAAATTTTATTTTCTACCGCGCGATGCTAACCGGGCGGAAATTGGCAGTGTATACCACTACAATAGCCCTTATGGGTGAAGGGGGCATCTATATGTGGGTACAGTGGGTTTGTGGTGAGTTTTGGAGGACTCACACTTTCCACCACAAGTGTAACAGTTAGAGCGAGATGTGGACCTGAGTTCTCTTTTCTGCAGTGCACTGAACTGAACACTACACTACTTAAGGGATGTGCTTGCTGTTTTAATAGAACTGGCTATAACATCTGAAGCTGCCATAGAGGCTGGTACTATTTTTATTCACATCTTTGGGGAGTGGGAGGGGGTCAGTGACCACTGGGAAAGTAAGTCGGATCATCCTTGATTCCCTCCAGTGGCCAACTGGTCATTTTGGGCCTTTTTGTGCCGCATTCATTCTAAAAAAACAGGTCTAGATCGAAACGTTGTAGCCCTAGACATTTTCGTTTTGTTCCATTATGGAACAAGCGTTAGCAACGCCCTAAGCCTGCCCCTGACATGCCCCTTGTGATTTGGACATACTGCATATCAATTGCAAAATAAGTTTTGAAACTACTGATTTGGACTTTGCAGAAGAAACTTGTCCAAATGCTGCTTTACGACACTTTTTGTTCTTTTTCTCTTTCGAAAATGAACCCCATGGTCTCCTTATATGTGGGTGGCAGAATGTGTGCGGTGCCACTTCATGTGTATTTTTATCTGCTGAGGAGCAGGTGTTCCTGGGTTTAGAACGCACACACAGAAATTAGCTGGTGTTAAATACGTGCAGCTACTTTTACATTGAAAATCCTGTAAAGTTCATGGAGTGAAAAGTAGGTGAGTGCAGTTCACCAATTTGGGCAGTTATAAAATGATTCTAATGGAGGTTATTTATGCTGTCAAAATGGCATGCATTGTATCGCAGTTCTATGTCCCTCCCTAAGAACTAAAGTTACCAGAGGTCTGAATTGAAACATTCTCACACAGAGGGTTAACTGGACTGGTGTTTGGAAGTAACAGTTTGCCCTGTATGTGTTTTCAGATGTGTAGAAGGAGTTTAGTATAGTTTGTGCCTGGTATTGAAACAGAAGTAAAATACAGTCAGAAGACTGAATAGAATTTACAGCCCTGAAGCAGTTTACATGAATTACAGTGTCTGTTTCACATCCTTGATGGATGGAGAAAGGAGCCCTATATTGTAGATCCTATAATGAGCAATTTACAAATATCAAACTATTTGGGATATATTTATTCGTATATAATAAGAAACATTTAACAAATTGAATAACAGTAAAGATTAAGGCCAAAGAACCAAACAGATCCCAGATGAAGGTCACCCAGCAAATATTTGTTTAAAAATAAACCAATGTGGCCAAGTTTTTCCCAAAGGCTACTTCGGGGTAATTTTATAAAATATATAAATTAAAAAATCAACACATAAAAACTAAGGGGATTTTATACTAAGGTGTGCTAGCATTTTTAGCTTGTGCTAAAAATCAGTTGGCGCTAAATGCCGAGACACCCATGGGACTATAAAGGGCATCTTAGCATTTAACACCACCTGATTTTTAGCGTGAGCTACAAATGCTAGCACACCTTAGTAAAACACCCTATTCGCTAATTCCGAATATGAACTCTTTATACTTGTCTGTTTAATCTACCATGCCAATCATGATCTCTAATGTAATATCACTGTATCTCTCACTCCGGAAATGGCGATCGCCATGATGGAACAATGTATGCCACATTGAGCCTGGAAATAGGTGGGAAAATGTGGGATACAAATGCAACAAATAATAAATAAAAGACCCCCTAATTAAGACATATAAGTCAAATAATAAAACACTAAAACCAGGAGTGTATGGTTTGGTGTGGAGTATCCTTGAAGGATACTGTTAAAACAGGATCTTTAGGGAATCCCAATAGAGAGCTTTCAATAATGGTGAAAGAAAGCCAGATGTTAATTAATTAATGCCACTGAAAATCCAGGCAGTGTTGGGGTGGTGCAGAGGCAGAGTCGATCCAGAAGTTATCTGAACAGTGCCTGGATAAGTAACTGGGCATATAGGGCCACATAAATTGCTGTCCTATCTATGCCTGGTAAGTTACCGGCACACTGCACTGAATATTATCAATGCCTGGATAACTTCTGGGAGCAGCCAAGTACCTAGACATTCAGTGGCAATGGACAGATAAGGGCCAGCGCTGAATAACTTTACACAAATCAGCCTGCAGCGATCAGCACTTTAAAAAATGATGACCGCTGGGGGCTGAATATTGAGGGTAACAGTTTTGGAGTCTATGAGTACACCTGTGAGCTTTTCATGATGTATTTTCAGCAATAATTCAGGTTCTATGTGAGATTCACTCAGAGGTCAATATTCATCAGGACAACCAGTGCATTAAACTAAGTGGATAGTTCGTCTGTACCACTTTATACAGATTTTCAGTCAGGATATGCATTCAAGGCTGAACACCGAGAATGTCGATACAGCTTCAGTAGGAAAACCTATCCGTTTACAGCTCTGTACACTACTAGAGACCAGCATCTTCCTTCTGCTATTTCCAGTGTTCAGCCCTCAATGGAGAGGTTAGAAAGCAGCTAAATTTTGTTGCTTTCTGTATAACTTTTATCCCTGTTTCCTGAATTCCCCAAATTCCACCCCAAATGAAATTGCAGAAGTTTAGCTGTAAGATATCCATATAAGTGCCAGCAATCTTTAACCCCCACCCCTCTCACCACCACCACCACTTATATGGTCAATACCTGTTGCTGACTACTTAAGTGCTTCTGAATATTGAGCCCTTATTTTTTTGAGGAATGGTGGGTGGAGAAAAGACACTCCATATATGGTCTGGGTATTGGGATGTTGTGCTTATAAATTACCCTCCATATTAAGAGCAGCTGCCTACAGATTTCCTGCCAGCAGTGTTTCCAAGCCCCTCTTATCTTTCCAATAACTATATTAGCAATGAACTACTTCAGTTTGATTCTCATCCCAGTCCTTGAGGCACAGCTAGACCCATCAGATCTTCAGGATATCCACAATGAATATGCATGAGATAGAGTTGAATACACTGCTTCCTTGGTATGTTAATTTATTTATTTGGATTTTGTTTACACCTTTTTCAGTAATAGCTCATAATCTAAGTTTGTACCTGAGACAAGAAGGGAGGGTTAAGTAGCTTGCCCAAGATCACAAGGAGCATCAGTGGGATTTGAACCCAGTACGTCTGGATGTCAAGATTGGTGCTCTGACCACTAGGCCACTCCTCCCTTCCTTATCTTATGCATATTTATTGTGGATATCCTGAAAACCTGATGGGACGATGTGTGCTTCAAAGACTTGGTTAAGAAGCACTGGTCTACCTTGCTTTCCTCATTCTACACTTCATCTTTCCGATCTGTTCAACCTAACCAAACTTTTCCGATTCCTACTCCCTGCTCCTTGTGTTCCTGTTTCCTGTAGCAGCTTAAAAAAGCTGTCAACGCTACTCAGTTTGTGAGGGAGTGTAAGATGGACTTATCTATTGGACACTGGTCAGAGGTTCTCTCATATTACTTTTGGAGGGGAAAAAAATAGCCCTGCATATAAGGACCAGATGTCTTCTTGTGCCCTCCACAGAAGACCAAGGAAGAAATAAAGGCTGTAAGAGCTCCGAGGAGCTCAGGCATAGCTGGGAGGCAGCCGTTTTGATGGCAGGCTAAATCATACAAGGCAAGGAATATCGTTATCCCTGAAGTAGCTAGGCTCAACCTAGTTAAGACTGAAGTAGAGAAGTTTGGACAGAACTGAAGGGAACCAGAGGGTCTAAAGGCTAAAGGAACTGCCTGTTGTGGTTCATTCTCACTGAAGTGAGTGGAACCAAGAAGGTGCATGCATCCCATCTCTATCCCTGAGAGCCCTAGAGTTGAGGAACCAAAACCCCTGGTGCATCCTAAACACTGTGATTTTTGTGGTTTGGGACATTTTTTCCCCTCTTGTTTACTGTTTTGGGCAGGAGAGTACATTATACATTTTTTAAATCACCACTTAAGAGACAGTGCAGGAGGAGGTTTTAGATTTTGTATGATTTTCAGAACATTGAATCTGAGGTATGGAGAATGGAGAGGTTGTATTTTTTTTGCATTTGCAGATATCTGGCAGATGACTTAAAAAAATTTAAGTAGCCCAGCCCAGAACTCGAGAAACAAGAGGAGAAAAATAGAGGAACAGCTTTATGTCTCATACTGCTGTCATGGACCTGAGTATGACATCTGAGGCTGGCATAGAGGCTGGCAAAAATATTTTTAAAGATGTTTTTTGAGGGTGAGAGGGGGTTAGTGACCACTGGGGGAGTAAGGGGAGGTCATCCCCAATTCCCTTCAGTGGTCATCTGGTCATTTTGGGCACCTTTTTGTGCCTTGGTTGTAAGAAAAACACGACCAGGTAAAGTCGTCCAAGTGCTCGTCAGGGATGCCCTTTTTTTCTATTACGGGTCGAGGATGTCCATGTGTTAGGCACGCCCAAGTCCCACCTTCGCTACACCTCCAATAAACCCCCTTTAACTTTGGCCCTCCCTGCGACGGAAAGCAGTTGGGGACGTCCAAAATCGGCTTTCGATTATACTGATTTGGACGACCCTGGGAGAAGGACGCCCATCCTCCGATTTGTGTCGAAAGATGAGCATCCTTCTCTTTAGAAAATGAGCCCAATAGGCACCTACGTGCGTCCAACGCATGCCAATTCAGAACTACGTGTGTGTAAAATTTCTGGCATGTGGCGCTAACTGAGCAGTAATCGGCAGCATGCAGATGCTGATGATTACCGTCTGGTTAACATGTGAGACCTTCCTGCTAATTCAATGGGTTGTGGTAAGATCTCAGGCCCAAAATGGATGCACGCCCATTTTTATTTTGCCGCATGTTCATTTTCGGCCAAAAAAAATGAACATGCAGGTGTGTTGAAAAATGGACCTGCGCATGTCCAATACACATTTTTCAGCGCACCTTAGTAATAGGACCCATAAATGTAGCATCTTTGCAGTTACCTTCACCCCTTAAGTGAGCGGTGCTCTCTCTAATATCTATATGAAGGATTGACAGAGAGCCATAAAATGAAGACATGAACGAGATGGTGTCAGGTTGTTAGTGTGATAAACTTTTTTGATTAAATATAATGGCTACAATCACTGAACATAAAAGTGAATAACTTCTGAAGCAGAACATCAGAAAGGAAGTCTAATAGATCTGTCATAGGACTGATAGTGTTCTTTTCACATTACAGGGCTACAGAAAGTTACTGATGCTCCAAGTCTTTCGCCAATAGCTTTTAGAAAGAACGCGATAACCAGAGAAAATTGGGTAGATAAGGATTTCTTCCCCTGGAAATAACTGACATATTTTTATTCTTTGGCAATGCTGAGTTTTAAAGTGGTGTGAAAATGAATAAAATTTAGATAGTGAGAGCTGAGAGACAAAGAATAATTGAATCGCAGTGTGATTGTTTTGTAGGTTGTAGTTCAAAGCTTAGGTCTGTCTTGTAATCCTATCCTCCAAACCTGAACTCCATTAGGTCAATGAGAACCTGCCGAAGTAGTTCTGGTGTCACTCTTTGCAATGCATGGACATGCAGTTCTGCTTTACTTACAGAAATCAATTAAGGGTTTAGAAGCATGTTTGCACGCACTTATTGTATAATTAGCTATGCTATATCTTTTTGATAGGTAACCTCTAAGAACTCAGGGGTCTTTTTATTAAGCTGTAGTAAAAGGGGGACTGTGCTAGCGTCTGTGTGTGTTTTTGATGTGCACTGAGGTACCCTTTTACAGCAGCGGGTAAAAGGCTGCCAATTGTTTGGGAAAAGAAATGGTCATACAGAAAGTGAACCACTTACTGCATGGCCATTTTGGTGGGGAGCCCTTACTGCCACCCATTGAGATGGCAGTAAAGGCTCCTGTGCTAACCTGGTGGTAACCAGGCAGCCTGAAGCGCTGCCCGATGTATCACCGGTTAGGTTCTGGTGCTACAAAAATCCCTCAAAATTACTACAGTGGCAGAAAAGGTGTGCACTGCGGGTGGGAACTACTGTCGCCATTGGGCTACCACGGTAGTTCCGTAATGGTACACGGCAAGCTTATTGCCGCAAGTCAACCCTTTAGTAAAAGGGTCCCTCTGTACAAATGTCCAGGACAAGCCATGTGCTCTCCAGGGTTTCTGGAACCCATACTTTAAAAAAGCTGGGGATCAATAGTGCCATTTTCAGAACTAACTTAAGTGAGCAGATGCAAAGTTAATAGATACTTTTACCCAAGGATTTTGTGTCAGTTTCATTGGAAAAGTAGGCATGCACCTTCCCTTTGAAAATGTCCCAGGAAAAGTACCCACAAAGATTTGCATCTGTTTTTTCTAGGAATAATTTCCCCAGCCGAAACAATGTATGCTGCTTTCAAGATTTAAGTTTATTAGGAGCTTACTACCCTGATTATCAGCAGTGCCAGCTAAGCGGCTTACAGACTAATTAAAAAAAGAGAAAGAGAGGAGAAAAGATAAGACAAACAAGAAGGGGAAAGGGGATGGGATAGGAAAGTGAGGAATGGGAAACACACCAGGCGGGGAAGTAATTTCAGAGGCCATGGTGTAAGAGACTATGAATGACATTTGAAAAGGGACTGGAAGGATTCTCCAAAATGATGGGTTTTAAGGTCTGCCTTGAACCATTCCAATGTAGTTTGAGATTTGAGATGCTCCAGAAGCTAATCCCAGAGCTCTGGGCCTTGTACTGAAAAAAGGGACCGTCAAATCACAGCTCTAACTGTAGTAACTATCAAGCAGTGCTGGGTGGTGGAGCGGAGACATCGTGTTGGGACATAGACAAGGCAAGGAATAAGTGTTCCCCCATGGAATGGACTTTGAACACAAGAAGTAAGATTTTGTAGGTAATATGGTAAGGAAGAGGGAACCAATGAGAGGACTGTAATAGAGAGGTGACATGATCATATTTTCAGGCATCATGTACATAAGTACATAAGTATTGCCATACTGGGAAAGACCAAAGGTCCATCAAGCCCAGCATCCTGTTTCCAACAGTGGCCAATCCAGGTCACAAATACCTGGCAAGATCCCAAAAAAGTACAAAACATTTTATACTGCTTATCCCAGAAATAGTGGATTTCCCCCAAGTCCATTTAATAATGGTCTATGGATTTTTCCTGTATAGGTTTGATTGCTGTATTCTGAACAAGTTGCAGCGATGGAGGTCTTTTAAAGTAAGGAATTTGTAGAGCGAGTTGCAGTAGTCATGTTTCGTAACAATAAGAGAGTGAACTAATACATTGAGGGCTGATATATGTAAGAGAGGTCAGATGGAATGAATTAACTTCAATTTATAGAACATACGAGAGATGATATATGATAAAGTAAGTTTGTTGTCAAAGATAACACTGAGAATGTGAGTACTCGTAGCCAAAGGAACAGGAGCACCACACAGAGGTGGCCTCCAAGAAAGACTAACTGGATAAATGACTTTTGAAAATTGCTCTCTAAATATAATAAAGTATCTTTAGAAAGTTTGAAATCATATTCAACAGCAGCCAAATATCACTTTAATGATGCTAATTATTTGGGAAAACCCTGTTTCTTTCCCATTTACTAAATGGAGGTTAAAAGTGTCTGAATAAACAGACAGAATACAAGAAATGTGTGTAAGCTGCCTTGTAGAACACTGGTTAGATTGAAATCCGATGACCTTTAAGGGTGTCTGAGACCTTAGCAGCCCTTGAAGTTGACTTTTCTAGTCATACAGGGGGTAAGTAAACTAAACTCTGAAAAGACTACATTACTCTGGGTGAGTAACAGTCTCAATACTCTAAACCAAGATCCAAAATTAGATGGTAAACCATAGTTCTGAGTCTGGATTCTGAATTATCTTGGCATTCTGAAATTAATGTTTAGGGGCCCTTTTGCTAACCTGTTCTAAAAAGTGGCCTGTACTATCTGTAGCATGTGAGTTTCCCGTGCACTGAGGCCACTTTTAGCGTGGCTGTAAAATGACCGCAATTTCCTTTTTTTCTATTAATGGCCCATTGCACTGGGTGTGTGTGTGTGTGGGGGGGGGGGGGGGGGGGGGGGAGGGGTAGGATGATTTCCCATGAAGCAAAGCACACTTCCACCCTTGACACCACTGCCGCTAAAGTCAACCAGCGTTCATTTGTTGAGTGAGTGTGACCTCCAAACAAGTGACAGAGAGGCTTCTTCAGGCTTTACAGGTAAACCAAGTTTTTATTGTACATAAATGTTAAAAATTATTTTAAACAGCTTTAAAACAGTAAGCTAAAACCATTGACTAAAGTGCATTTCAAATTTAAGAAGTCATTTAGAACCCTAAAGACATTTAAAACCTCAGCTGAGCTTACTAAAGTGCCATATTTATTTAACCCCCCGCTCCCCAACAATTACTCTTTCTTTTGCATATAATACTTCAACCCAGGAATCAGGTGAGTACTTCTTGTGTTATTCCACTCTATGTGGAAACTCAAAAGAGTAAAACCTTTCTTCCTGAGATATATCTTCCGTACCCTGGTACAGTCAATGGTAATAAGTCACCTGGACTACTCTAACACATTGTACGCTGGTTGTAAAGAACAGACTATCGAAAAACTCCAAACAGCCCAGAATACCACAGCCAGACTCATATTTGGAAAAACTAAATATGAAAGTGCAAAACCCCTAAGAGAGAAACTTCACTGGCTCCCACTCAAGGAACGCGTTGCGTTCAAGATATGCACGATTGTATACCAAATCATCCACGCAGACGCCCCAATCTACATGCTAAACCTCATGGACTTGCCTCCCAGAAACGCCATAAGATCATCCCGCAAATTTCTCAATCTGCACTTCCCCAGCTGTAAAGGACTAAAATACAAGCTGATACATGCCACCACCTTCTCTTACATGAGCACGCAGTTGTGGAATGCATTACCTACAGCCCTGAAAGCTATTGATGAAATAACCAACTTTCGCAAAGCTTTGAAGACACATCTCTTCAACAAGGCCTACAAAGAGAACCCATAGCCTTACAAAATTACCTCACCAATCCACCCAGTTATTAAAGTCCACCTTCTATTCTGCCTAACACCTTCCTTCTTTCTTCCCTCACTTAATCTTTGTACATTACTAATTGTATCTGATATCATGGAATGATTATGTCATAACCAAACTCTGTAAGCCACATTGAGCCTGCAAATAGGTGGGAAAATGTGGGATACAAATGCAATAAAATAAATAAATAAATTCTTTTAGTCTTTCTCCAGTTTAGGATGAATGTGCTACTAAAGCTCTTCTCTTCCCTTACAGACCTTGTAGATACTCTGGTAAGTGTATAACAGCTTCACCTCAGCAACAGTCTTCTAAAATAACTTGCTTTAACCAGCATTTGTGATTTTGGCAGGAACTTCTCAACTATAGCTTTTCAGATAAGCATCCCTCTGCCCTGGCTCAGTGTTCATTTAAATGCAACCAAATATTGACATTTAAATAAAAAGAACTGAGTGTGCACACCAAAATGAAAATAAAAATATAATAAAACTTCACCAACTCCGGCACTTTCTTGTGTTGGGTACCCAATGAAAGGCTCCAGAAGAAATTGGAGAGTCATGGGATAGGAGGTAGTGCCCTATTGTGGATTAAAAACTGGTTAAAGGATAGAAAACAGAGAATAGGGTTAAATGGTCAGTATTCTCAATGGAGAAGGGTAAATGGGTCAGTATTCTCAATGGAGAAGGGTAGATAGCGGAGTTCCTCAGGGGTTTGTGCTGGGACCGCTGCTTTTTAACATATTTATAAATGATCTAGAAATGGGAGTAACTAGTGAGGTAATTAAATTTGCTGACAACACAAAGTTATTCAAAGTTGTTAAATCGCAAGAGGATTTTGAAAAATTACAAGAGGACCTTACAAGACTGGGAGACTGGGCGTCTAAATGGCAGATGACATTTAATGTGTGCCAATGCAAAGTGATGCATGTGGGAAAGAGGAACCCAAATACAGCTACGTAATGCAAGGTTCCATGTTAGGAGTCGCTGACCAAGAAAGGGATCTAGGCATTGTTGTTTATGATACGTTGAAATCCTCTGCTCAGTGTGCTGCGGTGGCTAAGAAAGCAAATAGAATGTTAGGTATTATTAGGAAAGGAATGGAAAACAAAAGTGAGGACATTAGAATGCCTTTGTATTGGTCCATGGTGCGACCGCACCTTGACTATTGTGTTCAATTCTGGTCACCGCATCTCAGGTATAGAGAAAGGTGATGAAAATGATAAAGGGGATGGGAGGACTTCCCTATGAGGAAGGGCTGAAGCATCTAGGGCTCTTCAGCTTGGAGAACAGATGGCTGAGGGGAAGTTTGATAGAGGTCTATAAAATAATGAGTGGAGTGGAACAGGTAGACGTGAATCATTTGTTTACTCTTTCCAAAAATACTAGGACTAGGGGGCATGTGATGAAGCTACAAAGTAGTAAATTTAATACGAATCGGAAAAAATCTTTCTTCACTCAATGTGTAATTAAACTCTGGAATTTTTTGCCAGAGAATGTGGTAAAGGCGGTTAGCTTAGCAGGATTTTAAAAGGGGGTGGACGGCTTCCCAAAGGAAACGTCCATAGACCATTATTAAATTGACTTGGGGAAAATCCACTGCTTTTTTCTGGGATAAGCAGCATAAAATGTATTCAGCTTTTTTGGGATCTTGCCAGGTATTTGTGACCTGGATTGGCCGCTATTGAAACAGGATGCTGGGCTTGATAGACCATTGATCTGTCCCAGTATGGCAATACTTATGTACTTATGTACCATGGGTTTTCCCAGCAGCTGGACCAGTCTCCAGATCTCCTCCTCGAAAACTCTTCTGAGCAGGTTCTCAGGACCTACTAACCTTCTCAACAAAATCAACAAAACAAAACTTTAACTCCCTGTATTGGTAACTAGGTCAGTGCCTTCTTGGGTGGTAAGGCTGTGTATGCTAGCTAATTAGGAAAACAAAATATAATTATTTGTCCATGCTCTAATTTCCCAAAATCCCAACAGGTCTTTTGATGCACTCTGAGCAATCTCCCTTATAGAAGTGCTCAATCTCACCAGTGCAGCACTCAAACCTTAATATTCTCCTCCTTAGAGAACCATCAGGTAGACATTACATCAGAATTCTGCCAAAAATGACAAGTCTCAAGCTCTGTCAGCCTCTAAACAGCCAAACTTCTCCAGCCCTGTTCAGATTCCAAGCTGCTTCTTTAGTTCTTGTGCAGCACTGTACATTCGAAAGCTGCTTCCAGCACTGAGCCACTTTAGCTCCTATGCAGCATCCAATATCCTAAAACTGTTTTCAGCTCTGAATTTCTCTTTCCCTCAAGAAATTCAGGTAAGTCTCTGAAATTACTTTTAAATCACAGTTCTTCCTTAAAGTTACACTTCCCCAGAAGCAAGTTTTACAGGTTAAAAAAAAAACTCAGCCTCTTAAAACCCCAGCTTCCCTTTAAAACAAAATCATGAAATAAATAGCTTTCTCAAATAATCTCTTGTCATATTCCTTAGGGGAATATTGTTTTTCTAAAGTCTCAAGCTCCTCAGACCCTTTTTGGAGCTCTTTCATCAACTGAAACAGACTTCTAATTTCCAATGTTTTTCTCACTCACTAAAAACAGAAGTTTTCCTTCCCTTTCTTCTGATCACTTTTTTCCCTAAATTCTGTCAAGAACCCAGACTGCACTCACACTTGGCTCTGTCTCTCTACAAGTCTGTCCAATCGTCTAACTGCTACTTTCTAGTGACATCGCATCTTTTACCAGACTCGCACAGGTGAGGGTTCCAAAACCTGTAGAAGTAATCTCACCCATTCCACAACCACACTTCAGAGTTCTGACTCATTCACTCAACACACCAGTTCTCAGCCCACAGGTATCTGAGGCTTAAATATCCTGACAGTCCCTAGCATTAGCACTGCCTCACTGCTATCCCTCACCTCTAACACTGCAACAGCTCTACCTTGCTGCCAGCCACTGACTGCTCCCAGCTGCCCCTGAGCCTGGAAAACCCAGGGGACTTGAAAACAATTCAGCCATGCAAGGCGCAACTGTGTTTTGCAGATAGCCTTTCCCCTGCTACTGGGCTCTGGCTCTGTGCACTGAACTCTGCTGGGCATTCTCTCCAGCCCACCCCTGTTGCTGAGCACTTCAGGCCAATCAGGGCCATTTCTCTGGGTGTTTTTCACGCCCTCGCCATCCGGGGACTTGCTCTCCTTATTACTGGGTCAGCTGACCAATCAGGGCTCTCTCCACTAGGTGCTTTTGTGCCTCACACATCTGGGCCTTTAAGCCCGCTCCAGTGCTCCCCATCTCCTCTTGGGGACCTCTCTGCACTACCGTGCATGCGTACTAATCACACATGTGTGTGAACATGGCTTCTGCGGCCCTGGGACAGAGTCCCGATGGCACCTGAGCATAGCCGCCAGCCATCACCCTTTGCCACTTGGGCCCAAAACCACCCCAACCATGACAGTCATCGAACCCCATAGCACTTCTCTCTCCAGAATGAGATAGCTTCTGGGTTCATGGCACCCGCGACTCCGCCTTCATGCCGGCTCCATCAGTCCTGGGATCCTGCAAAGCCCGGGTAAGTGACTCTTTTAATTTAACCCCCCCCCCCAAATATTAGACCCCCTTGCAGAGGTAGAGAGTAGGTGTGCCCTGCTCTAATCGGGTAGCCTGGATAAATTGCCACATGCTGCCCCAATTAGCACAGGGCTATTAGCACGTGAGCCCTTACAGTCACTTATTTGCTAGGCAGTAAGGACTCCTGCGCTAATCCCACACTAATCAGGCAGCACACAGAAATTTACCTATGCTACCTGAGTAGTGCAGGGCACACCTACTCTCTACCGCCAAACACGCCCCCACAATGAAAACTAAAACCTATTTTTTAGCGCATGGGTAATGTGCACTGATTCCAAAACTACCGTGGGATGCCTGAGGGGCCATTTTACTAAGATGTGGTAAAATGTGGCCTGCGATAGTCTGGACACATGAATTTGGTGTGCACTGGGCCAGTTTTACCGTGGCTGGGAAAAAAAGGCTCTTTTTAGTGGGGTGTTAAATTGCTGTGCACTTAAGCCACCCATTGACCTAGCAGTAAGGGCTCACACACTTCTTGTGTGGTAATCAGGTAGCGTGTGTTAATGTGGCTGCACTGCCGATTACTGCCGGAAACGCCCCCCCCCCCCCCCCCCATGTGGAAACAGCGTGTGCCAACTTCAAAATTACCACTGGGCACCTGCGCTAGCCTAGCGGTCGTGTCGATTTGGCACACACTACCTGCGTGATTGCTCTACTGCAGCTTAGTAAAAGGGCCCCATTAGTTTCTTCTGTTTTTAATAAATTTCTATAACAAATTTGTTCCTAGTTATCATCTGATGAGTTGCAGAAGGTAGTTCATACTTTGATTTTTTTTTTCTAAACTTGACTATGGTAATTCCTTGTAGATAGGTCTTTCTATAAATTCATTAACAAGGATTCAATTGTTACAGAACACTGTTGCTAGAATTAGTTTGAACAAATCCCATTACGATAGCATTGTTCCATTGTTGAAATCCCTACATTGGCTCCCAGTGGTGGCCAGAACTGAATTTAAGATTTTATGCCTTGGGTTTAAAATTCTTTATGTTGAGTTGTCCAGGTTATCTTACTCATTTAGGGATCCTTTTACAAAGCAGCACTACCTGTTAGCATGCACTGAATGCAAAGAAGCCCATGGGAATTGAATGGGCTTTTTCGCATTCAGTGCGCCACTAATTGGTCATGCCGCTTTGTAAAAGAAGCCCTTATTCTTTCTACCCATCATTTCACTAGAACAATCCATAAGAACAAGCTTTCATATCGTGTTATTCATTCTCTAAATCTCAATTCTTCTTGCAAGAAAATGCTTATTTTTACTGCAGTAAAGTACTAGAATTATCTTCCAAGTTACATCTTGAACAGATTATTCAAAATTCTGTAAACAGTTAAGAACTTAGGGGCCCTTTTACAGAGTGGCAGTAAGCCCAATGCGGGCTTACCACTTGCTCTTCCGGGACTACCGCTAGGCCAACTCGGCCTCCGGCAGTAGTCCCGCCCTGAGCATGCACCATTTCCGGGGGAAAAAGAAAAACCCCGGAAATTCTTGCATGGCGGTAACCTGGTGGTAATCGGGCATCGCCACGCGCTGCCCGGTTACTGCCAGATTAGCACGGGAGCCCTTATCGCCACCTCAGTGGGTGGCGGTAAGGGCTCCCCATTGCACAGTCATGTGGTAAGAGTTCTCTTACCGCATGGCCATGTGTGCCTGGGGTCTCTTTACCTGCTCCGGTAAAAATGACCTTGGCGCATGGGAAACACTGCCCCCGCTGCTAGCGCAGGGCCCTTTTCCACACAGCTTTGTAAAAGGACCCCTTGACTATTTAATAAGTATAAAAAACAAAAACAAGACAAGTGAATTTGTTTGTGTGAAGAAGTGGAAAAGGTGGTTTGATTTTTACTATTAGGGGTATACTGTGTTTTTACCCCTCTTAGTTCTTTTACCCCTGACGCAGCCTGAGGGCGAAACGTGGCCACGTTGGGTAACTGTTCAATAAAGCACTTCTTTTTATTTACTTGTTTTGGTATTTTGTAAGTGATCTGCTTTTACTTTGTTCGTATTTAATAAGTATTACAAGGTTAGATAGTTATTTTTTGTTAGTTAAATTATTTGTATTAATGTATTGTGATTATTTCCTTTTTGGGTCTGTAAATTGTTTCTGAGCTTAGTGGTTTGCTATGGTCAGTGTGTTTCTTCTAGCAAAAAAAGGTGCCAGTACTCAAATGTCAGGCCACCCTTCAGGGATGAGGTGATCACTGAGGGACTCACCCCACAATAGCCAGGACCCCTGCAACCAGTCACAGAATCTATGACAAGGCAGAATTGGTGTGTAGAGCCGGAGCTCTTTCATTAAAACTTGGGGACCATGGGTCAATTTTAGCACACAATAGAAAAGGTGCCGGTACTCAGTACCCCCAAGTACCCCCTCAAAAAAAGCCCTGGCTATGGTATTACAAAGTTTGTTATTTTAGGTTATCTATTTGGCTAGCTTAAGATCATCAGATATGGTTAACACAGGCCCTGCCCTTCTTTCAAGCACAGAAGGATTTCACCCATATTACTATACTTCTCCCTTAGCTTTTTGCTGCCTAAGGGGTCCTTTTACTAAGCTGTGCTAAAAAGTGGCCTGTGCTAGTTTTGGCATGTGAAATTAGCATGCGCTGGGCCACTTTTTACTGTGGTGAGGAAAAGGCCTTTTTTAAATGGGGCAGTAAATGGCTGTGCGCTATTATTAAATCTATTGTGTGGCTATTTACTGCCTGAGCCATTACTGCCACCTATTTAGTAGGCAGTAGGGCCTCATCTGCTACTTGTGTGGTAATCGGACAGTGCAGCCAATGTGGCCGCACTGCCAATTACTATTGGGTATGCCTCCCCCCCCCCCCCCCCGTGGTAGAAAATAGAAAATTACTTTCTACCACGGGAAGCTGCGCACGCCAGCTTTGGAACTACCACTGGGCTACCTGTGCGATAGTCCTACTGCAGCCGAGAAAAAGGGCCCCCAAAAGCATAATCCTATGGTTTTTAGCATAAACATTTACCTACCGTATTCTAGACCAAGTCTCCTACCACATGTTATCTGCACCTTCCAGGGTATCTACCCTATTGCAGTTTTTGATAGCAAACCTTACCGGACAGCCTTTACACAATATCGCATACAAAAATGTTGGAAAGAACTGATTACATAATGCCCTTATCCTCAGGGTTAGCATTTACCAGTACCCTTTGTTACTTCCCATTCAAACAGTTTCTAATCGTCAGTGACTTTAAGACTTATTTATAGGCTTATTTATAAGTTGCCTATGCAGAACTGTATTAAAGGGTTTGCTGATACCTATGTACACCACATCAAGTGCTCTCTCTCGATCCAACTTTCTGGACACCCATTCATCACTGTATTGAGCTAGAACAGGGGTTCTCAGCCCAGTCCTCATGACACACCTAGCCAGTCAGGTTTTCAGTTACCCACAATTAATATGCATATTCATATTCATTGTGGGTATCATGAAAGCTTGACTGGCTAGGTGTATCCCAAGGATTGGGTTGAAGACCCCTGAGCTAGAATCATGTTCTGTGCCACACGCTCCCTGTCACCCTTGCCGCGCCCACTGTGCCACAGCAAAGCAGAGGAGACAATGGATGGAGAACAATTTTGGTTCCCCAACCTCCTTTGCAGCAAGATATTGGGCTCCATCTGTATAACTTTCAGTTTTGTTTGACTACAGCAAACATCCACACTAAGACTCCTGAGGAAAGCCCTTGCGGGACGAAACACGATTATGTGTTGAGTCTTGGATGATATATTAAAGACATTTGTTTGGCCATCGTCTGCTGCTCTTTCTTTAGTCTTTCTTTCTTTTGTTGTGACTGTTTGGCTTGTGTATGCCCACAAGGGTTACTGTTCTTCAATCAAATCTATCCATTTTTTTTGCCTGTGAAGGAAGCCTGTATATGACACCAATGTAAACAAATGTTCCCATTTTCTTCTTCCAAATTAACCCACATTGGCTTCTTGTTACTTTGTAAGTTCTGCAATTCAGTTGCTTTAATAATATCTTTAACATGTAGTACCATTCCCTTCCCTTTCTTCCTGTCCTGTCCTTCCGGAATAGAGTATAGTTTGGTATGACAAGCAATAATAAACCTTCAAGTGCTATCAAAGTTTTGGTCCATCATGTACAGACACTCATTGTTGGCGTAGCAGAGAAGCTCCTAAGAATAGTTATAGATCTAGTGCATAAATCCCACTCTTTAAAAATATTTTATATATTTCAAATGCACATAAAAGAGAGAAAATACTCATCCTAATTCAGTCTGGGTATCAAAATCTTCTCGCCAGTGAACTTAGGGGTCCTTTTGCTAAGGTGCGCTAAAAAATGACCTGCGCTAGTGTAGGTGTATGTTTTGGACATGCACAGATCCATTTTTCAGCGTGTCTGTAAAAAATGCCTTTTTTTGGCCAAAAATGGATGTGCGGCAAAAAACAAAAATTGGTGTACCTCCATTTTGGGTCTGAGACCTTACCACTTCCCATTCAATTAGCGGTAAGGTCTCATGCATTAACTGAGTGGTAATCGTCTATGCACGTACGCTACCGATTACCGCCTGGTTAGCGCCGCACATCCAAAAATAAAAAATATGTGGTAGCCAGCCGGTAATTCCAAATTGATACACATTGTGCGCGCAGAGGCACCTATGCGGCTTAGTAAAAGGGCCCCTTGGTCACTTCACTATACATCTTTACTGAATCATCATGGTGTATCTTGCCATCTTTCATTCCAATCTGAGTTGTTATAAGTTTGCAGAGCTGGCGCTAGTAAAGATCACAGGGGGTGTGTCCTTGAGGCAGCTCACTTGTCGGGCGAAACAAGTCGGACAATAGAACTCCTGGGTCCGACTAAAAAGGTTATAAAAGATAAGTAAATCAATAATTATTGAAAGAACGAAAAAATCTAGTTGTATTTAAGGTAATACTTGTAAAGTGGACCAGTGAAGAATTAGATGCTTCTGATATCGCCATATAAATCCTGAAAGGGTGGTGGGCGGTGAGCATCACTGAGGTCACTTGAAAAATCTGTTCAAACTGTTGATATATTGAGAGAACTGCGGAATAGAAAATTGAAGTGACAGTGAATGATTTCTGTATGGAATAACGTTTAATGGACTTGAACTGGATGCTGAGAAGTTCTTATGCCACACTCTATTATGTGCATATGAAGTAGAAAAATATGTTTAAAAAACATTATTTTGGTAGCACTTGAATATTTTCCATACAGGACTGGTATTTTTAGAGTCTTATTTCTGAAAAGGCATTTTCAAAAAACAGGACCATGCAGAAAGCCCATAGAAACCAGACAGTATAAACTGTTCACCCCACAGCCTACTGGGAGGTAAGGTCTTCCTCGCCCTAACACTACTATCTTATTTATTTATTTGTTACATTTGTATCCCACATTTTCCCACCTATTTGCAGGTTCAATGTGGCTTGCATAGTACCATAAAGGCATTCGCCAACTCCGGTAGAGAAACAATTACAAAATGATGTTGTGATCGAATAGGTTCATGTGTTACAGACACTTTAGAGAATCGTAGAGAGGAAGAGTTAGGTAGTGAACTAGTGGCCTACACTAGCTCTGTCGTACCTTAACACATCAAAATCCATTGGTTTCACTGTTGTACTTAACACAGTAGGGTGGCAGACATCATAAGCCTACCATAGTCCCCACGAGAGAACCTCAAGCAACCCCCACTACCCTGTGCGTTCATGATCTCTATGTAGTGACTCTCACTAACCTTGAATATGCCTCACTTTGACTCAAACCCATAACCATAATTGGTCAGAACTATCACAGGCCAGTATAGATAATCTCCAAACCACAAACCTAATCTGCAACGACAAAGAAGCCCTCTGCCCAAATCTGTCATCTTCTCTCCATGAGATACTCAAAATATGGCAAACATGACCACCTGGCAAAAAGCCCTCAACAAGATAATATTCCTCAATACCAAATCTATCCAGAAAAGTCTGAACCAACTGTATAGTTTACTTATGCCAACGTTCTCTTCTTATCAGAAACGTAAGTGCAGGATATCAATCCCTCTAAATTTCTCAACATTTGACTTTATAGCTTCACCCATTCCCAACCCCTAGGTAGAAAAAAACTAAGCTGGACCTCATTTGGTGGTGACTGCATTTCAGTTTGAGGAAGGAGATCTGTGGGGATGAAGAAAGGGTCCGGGGGGGGGGGGGGGGGGGGGGGAGGGAGGGTAGCGGGACTTTTCTGGAAATTTTGGTGATAGAGTTTAAAGGCAGGGCTTGCTCTTTGAACTTATATTTAAAAAATATCTCATTCTAAAAAATAAAACTAAGGGGCCCTTTTGCTAAGCTGCCTTAAACAGTGGCCTACACTATGGCTAGCGTGTGGGCTTCCCATGTCCTGAGGCTGCTTTTAGCTGTAAAATGGCCACATTTCCTATTTTCCCAATTAATGGCTACACATGTATTTCCCAATTAGCGCACGGCGATTAGCGTGGGAACCCTTACAACACATATTTTCTACATGGTAAGGGATCCTATGCTAACCATACCAATCGGTTAGCTCATGGTGATGCAACTGCACTAACCAATTAGCATTGGGCACGCCTACTCTCCGCCCCCAAACGCCCCCAGTGCTATAAAATAAAAAGTATGTAACTTTGTAAGTCTATGTGCTTTGAACATGAGCAACTAAGCCTGCTCAAGAGCATGTATAAATGTTAAAGCACATTCTATATGCATACACTCATATTTTATAAAATACAAACATAAATTGTGACTCTGCCAAGGTCTATCCTAATTCCTTCCCTGAACAAGCTTACTGTGCAAGTATATGCTGGGTTCTACTATGCATTCTTTTAAACATACCCTAATTTCATTAGAGACCTTTTCCACATGTATATCACTGTTTTACTCATAGGAAAGATTTACAGAATTACTTCCTTGGGGGCCTTTTTACTAAGCTGCGGTAAAAGGGGCCCTGCTCTAGCAGCGGTGACTGTTTATGCCATGCATCAGAGCCTCTTTTACCGCAGCGGGTGAAAATAGGCTAAAATGAAATGGCCGTGCAGTAAGTTCACACTTGCCACGCGGCCATTTCGCGGGGGGGGGGGGGGGGGGGGGGGAAGAAGCACTTACCGCTACCCATTGAGGTGGCAGTAAGGGATCCCGCGCTAACCCAGCGGTAACCGGGCATCTCACGACGCTGTCCGATTACTGTCAGATAACCCCTGAAGAATATTTTTTCAATATTTCTGCTAGTGCCAGAAACGGCATGCACTGAGGGTGGAACTACCACTGGCACCTGCTCTAAGCCGGCGGTAGTTTCGGGTTGCCGCATGGCAACCCTTTAGTAAAAAGACCTCTTAGTGATTTGTTCAGTGGGATTGTGGTTTACTTTTTTCAAAGGCTGGTGGTACTTCCTTACTCTTCCATTCTTCAATGACCAGAGACGGGAATGCAAAACCTCCTAGTTCAAACCAGATTCCTCTTTGTCTTCCTATTCTGTCTTTTTGCCTCTAATGGCAGCTTCCTATGAACATAAGAACATAAGAGTAGCCATACTGGATCAGACCAATGGTCCATCTAGCCCAGAATCCTGTTTTCCAAACAGTGGCCAAGCCAAGTCAAGTCACAAGTACCTGGCAGAAACCCAAATCGTGGCAACACTCCATACTACAAATCCCAGGGCAAGCAGTTGCTTCCCATGTCTGTCTCAATAGCAGACTATAGACTTTTCCTCCAGGAATTTGTCCAAACCTTTTAAAAACCCAGATACGCTAACCACTGTTACCACATCCTCCGGCAAAGAGTTCCAGAGCTTAACTATTCATCGAGTGAAAAAATATTTCCTCCTATTTGTTTTAACCACCATCCCCCCTCCCCAACAGATAATAATTGGTTAACATTAACCAATAGGTTTAGGTAAACTAGAGAAAAAGCTGGCAAAGCTAGCCCAATCCTCCACTAGAAAGCATTTATTTTATTTAGATTTAGCTCATGCTTTTTCATTGGTAGCTCAAGGTGAGTTAGATTGAGATACAATAGGTATTTCCCAGAGGGCTGATAATCTAAGGCCTTATTTATTAAAGTGCAATGAAATAGCTGTTTTGTTCTTGAAATTGTTATTTCATTTATTAGTGAATCCCATGATACCTTACTTCAGTGCAGGAGGTTAGTGAATCCTGCGATCATTTTCTTAGCCAAGAATATCACGTGTTCCTGGCTACAACAATGCATATATAGTAGGCCCCAGTTTGGGCCTAGTGTGTTTTAAAGGTGAAAGCCTATTTTATAAAAACAACATAGGTGACAGTGCTTTATAAAATAGGTTTCTAAAACCAGCCCCAACAGCGCACAAACTGAAATGCACAAATTTACACTCACACTGTCACTCAGAATGGCTCCTGTCCCACTAGACCACCAGGTAACGGCTGGTAGGTACCCTGGATTTAGGGGGAATGATATGAGTCTTATCAGGAGATTGCGGGTTGATTGGGGGTTGGGATGTGGGCTTGGATCAGGGGTGGGTGTCTCATCGGAGGAAGAATTTGATTGGGTGGGGAGGGTATGATTAGGTGGAGGGGCTTTTGATTATTTTATTTATTTATTTGTTACACTTGTAGCCCACATTTTCCCACCTATTTGCAGGCTCAATGTGGCTTACATATTGCCGGAGGTGCGAATGCAGACTCTGGTGTAAACAAATACAGAGTGATGTAGAGATAAGATAAGGTTCATGTGGTATAGCCACATGAGATAGGATAAGGTTCATTAGGCATGGATTGCCTAATTAGGCAGGACACTATGACTGGGCAAAGGGGTTGTGATCAGGGTGGTGGTGTGGGGGGGGGGGGGGGCATCACTGCAGTCCTTGGAGGCCTGATGCTCCTGGGCCGATGGACTAATGCTGAATGCGAGGTGGTTTGAGGGCAGTGTTATCCTTTCATTCTGCAGGTTGGTGACTCCCATGTTAAATCAAAGTGCAATAAAAGCTTGGTTTTCACCGTACCTTGATAACTGATAACTTCCCTCCCTTATCATGACCATTGCTGCAATACTAGACATGGTGATAGAGAAGGCCTATTCATATAGGGGAAAATTCCTGGAAAGCTGCGACTGAAAGGTCATGGCGTTGGAGTCTTAGCACAGGATGGAGCTGAAAAACAAAAAGGAAGAAGTAGGCTAAAAAAAGGAAGCAAAAACATAGATAAAGTAATTTCTCATGCACAACTGGTTATACATGTAGCATTTTACTGTTATCTGAGTATCCAATAGTTCCACACTGATATAAACCTCAGAAGCATACACTGGCAGATCCCAGAGGTTGTAGTTATTTACTGAGGCTGTAAAGGATGTGGATACAAATGCATCATATTGCTTTTTATTTTTCTTCTTTGGATCTGACTCTTTTCTCCTGTTCCTTTGGGATTCCAGCTCATTTGGAATCTACAAGGAATGTACAAGGGCATGGATTTTCATGTATGGTTACACCGAAGGGCCTTTATTTTCTTTTTAATTCCACTTCTATTTAGTTCAGTAGGTATAGCAGCACTCCTCAGCCAGGGCTTACTGCGGCACTCTCTCTTGTACCCAGTACATAAGCACCCTGGGTTATACTGTTAATGAATAACCCTCTGGTCTACAGAAGGATGTGAATGTTGATTCACTGCTGTTTTGTAGTTCTTTTGGCCTTTGGGAGCAAAAACCAGGCTTGGGCTTGAAACCTTGATTTCCTTTATGTCAGGCACAATAGTATCATCAGGCTGGCCTTATTTGCATACATTTCCAAAAGAGAGTCAGCCTGCAGATATATATCTGCCTACATTTCATTAATATTAAACAGCAGCTCTGTGTCAAAGACCTCTGGTGTTCATTACACCTTAGGTGTTTTATCTACAACAACAAAAAAAAGGAATAACCAAAAAGCCTTTAAAGAAGCATTGCTGCTCTTGTGGGACTGGGATCTGTAAATATGTCACGGCATTGTGTGAGAGCCGGGGTGTGATAGAACAAAAATCAAAGGTATGTTGAGAATAATACTGCATTCATTTCCATCAGTCACGGGTGGGCTAGAAAGCCATTGCAGCTTGTATCTAACATGTCCTTCTAGGCTACTTAGACTAACCCACATGTGGTGTTATGCTGGATATCACTCCAGTCTTATATCCTCCCCATGATATCTACCTTATATTTCTGACCCTGCGTGTATAGTTTAACTCTTTAAAATATCAGCAAGGCACCCAGTGCTTACAAAATAACTCACACAGCACCAAATCAAAACCCCAAGCTGATCCTTTTAAAATTCTGTCCAAATTACTAATTTAAGAAGTTAGGAAGATTTAATTCCAGTATTGAATTTCTCATTGAGGCAATTAATGCATTTCACTTAGTCTTTTTTACAATTCTCAGACTACACCTGTCACCATGTTACCTAAGAAATTCAGAGTTTATTTAAATAATTAAAGTTGCTGATTTCAGCTGAATATTTCATGCTAATTAACATTACATAATAATGTGAAGAATTCTTGCAATGAGTGGATGCCGACAGTCTCACCCCATGTGTCTGCATAATGGGTTGAATCCAAGCTTTGTAAAATGATAAAATAATCATAGTAAAGGTGCTTCAGCATCTGCACTTCTTTGTGTTTGAAGGCAGAATACTAAAGGCAAAGTAGTATAATAAGCTGAAAGTACACCAGTATCACCCAATAATATCATGCCTTTTTGCTTAGTCATGACATGGAGGTTGGTGCTTGTCTGACTGGGCAGTTTCCAGAAACATCTCCCTTTGAGCAACATACTTTCTCTAGACATCATTATTATTGTCATGATTTGTATACCAACTGAAGAGAGCACTTTGGGCTAGATTCTATATATGGCACCAAAAAAAAATCAGTGACAAAAAAAGCTATTCTACAAGCTGCACTTAAAGTTAGGCATGGTTTATGGAATAGCGCTTATACCCAGGAATCGTGCCTGTTGCACGAACTGGAATATGGTACAAATGTACACACCTACATTAGGCTCATATGCCAGTTATTCTATAACAACACGCATTAATTTTAGGAATGCCCCCATTACGCCCAAGACCCTCCCATTTCTACACCCCCTTTCCAGATTGTGTGTGCATTCCAATTAAATCTAGTTATTGCCAATAATCATTTGTTAAAGAGCCAATTATTGATGCTAATTAGCTCACTAGCCAATTAAATTGAACATGCAAATTAGGCGTGTGCCCAAATTTTCATGCACAATTTTTGGTGACTTTTCTAGAAGTAGGGGTTTTATTCATACATATAGAGATAATTCTATAAATTTGGCACTAAAATTTATACACTGGTTAAAAATGTAAGGGCCTGTTTATTATGATTCCCTAGTGGTTTTAGTGTCTCTAGCTTTTAGTTGCACTAATTTTTAGTGTGCGTTAAAAACACTAGTGCATCTATAGCACAGCTTAGTAAACAGGACCCTAAATGTTTTGAATACTTGTATATATATGTTTGAGTGTACATACACACATAAATTCCCAAATTCTGCCTAAGTACTATTCAGTAAATATGTGCATAACTTATATATCCCCAAATTTTATATATGGCGCTCAGAATTACATGTCCAATTTGCATGTGCAATTTAATCGAATAACAAGCCAATTAAAACCAATAATCAATTATTTATGTTAATTATCATTAATAAAATTTACGCACGCATTTTTAGGTGCTGGGATCTACACATAAATTTTACACATGGCTCCAAAAAGGGGGCATAACCATGGGAGGGTCATGAGCAGATTAGGGGTGTTCCTACAATTTATACATGCTGTTATAGAATAAGGGGGATCCACACAAAATGAATCGGAGAAAATATTTCTTCACTCAACGTCTAATTAAACTCTAGAATTCATTGCCAGAGAATGTGGTAAAAGCAGTTAGCTTCGCAGGGTTTAAAAAAGGTTTGGATAGCTTTCTCAAAGAAAAGTCCAGAAGCCATTATTAAAATGGACTTGGAAAAATCCACTGTTTATTTCTGGGATCAGCAGCATAAAATATATTGCACTGTTTTGGGATCTTGCCAGGTACTTGTGACCTGAATTGGCCACTGTTGGAAGCAGGATACTGGGCTTGATGGACCTTCGGTCTGTCCCAGTATAGCAACACTTAAAAAAAAAAACTTTTATTCGTTTTTCATTTATATCTAAAAACAGAAATGTATTGGCAATCTCAGAAATAGATAATTATAGGCATTACAATAATATATATATTACTATAAAGAAAATTTTCTTTTACATTTGTTCACAATAATTTGAATCAAGAGCTAAGAAATTATAACAAAAGGAAATGTATTAATAGATCAAACTATTTATCAGCGGATGGGAGAAACGAATATCCACAGCCAATTTAACAGCATTTCAAAATTACGGGAGTGGCTCCAGAGACGGAGCAACCTTTTCTTTTGATTCAATAAACTCTAAAAGTTTCTTGGGAGTAAAAAAAACGTAATTCACCAAATCAAAAGAAATACAACACCTACAAGGAAATTTCAAAATAAAAGTACCACCTAACTTTAGAACCCTTGACTTATATGTCAGGAATTCTTTTCTTTTGAGTGGCTCATGCCAAATTGGGGAACACTTGTATCTTTTGTCCCAAGAAAGAGTTATTAATGTGCCTGAAATATGACTGAAGGATATTATTTCGATCAGGCTCAAGTGCAAATGTTACCAATAATGTCATTCTTTCAGAAATAAGTTCAAGAGAAGTTTCCAGGAACTCTGTTAGATTTAAATTAGTAGGAGAAGCAGCTTGAGGTTTATCTTTAGATAGTCCAGGTATTCCTGTTATATATTGGGTTCTCGTTATGGGGGGATAACCCTCCACTGGAATCTCCAATATTTCCTTGAAATATCTCTTAAGTATATCCAAAGCATTTATCAAAGGAGATTTCGGAAAATTTGAAAATCTCAAGTTGTTCCTACGTCCATTATTTTCAAGAAATTCTAACTTTCTTTCCTGGATTGCTCTTTCTTTACTTAAAGCCTCTGTAAGATTTTGTAATTTCTCAATTTCTCCTTCTATTTTCGAAGTTTTAACACTCTGCTCTTGAATTTGGTCGGACAATATCTGATTAGATTTTTTAAAGTCAATTATTTCACCCTTAACTGAAGTATTCATCAAAAGTAAGGTATTGTTCATGCCCTGAATGGCATCCCATAATGTATTCATACTCACCACTGCAGGTCTCATTAATCCTCCGGTACTCACAGTCCCAATCTCCTGGGCTGTGGAAGCAGTTTCTCACAAAGAGTACTGCGTCAGTGACTCTTTACCTGGGGTTGAAGTACTCATGGGTCCTCCTTCTACAAGCGCTGAGGGTCTAGGAAGTTCCAAGGCCTCAGAATGCCGTGACCCCACGAGTATCGAATAGCCGATGGGTTGCGGAGGTGCTGTGTAACATGGAGGACTCAGCGTCACTCCTTCAATGCTGCACTCTCGAAGGAGCCGGGTCAACTCGAAAGCTCTCCAAAGTCATCTGGCAAGAGGCGGGGATTGGCGGTGGAACCGCGGAGGTAGGAACCGTGGTCTTCCCCTTTCTCTTCCCCATCCTGGAATCGGAAAGATTAATCCTTCGTCACAGCGTTGTTAAAAACTCAAGAGCTGCAGGTCCCGACTACTGCTCCTGACGCCATCTTGATTCGCTGTCTTATAGCAACACTTAAGTACTTATGAACACCTAATTTAGGCAAGAGAATTTACAGCAGGGTTTAGTTGGTGCAAATCCTCGCACCTAAAGTTAAGCACCAATCCTAGTGCTAAGTGTATTCTTTAAATGCACTAACTTTCAGTGCCATTTACAGAATAGTACTTAGCATGTTTTTTTTTTGGTGTCATTTTTTCAGTGCTATTTATAGAACTTGTTCTATAGTGTGTGTTTTAGGTGGGAAGAGCCTTTGAACAGCTCCCACTTGTGTAACTTATAGACAGTGGTGTGCTGGAGCTGGCTCGCACCGGCTCACAAGAGCCGGTTAAACTTTTAAAGCTTTTGCGAGCCAGTTCTGGCAGGTGAGCCGCAGGGCCGTGCCAACACGGTAACCGCACCGTGCTTACCTCGCCCTCTTCTCCCCAGATCCTTTTTCTTTTTTTTTTTGCTTAAATTTACCTCTGTCCGGCGGCAGCGTAGCGTTAATGAGAAGGAGGCGACGCTCCCCCGTCCCGACGTGTCAGTCTTCCCTTCGCTCAGTTCCACCTTCTTCTGACATCAGAAAAGACGTCAGAAGAAGGCGGGACACTGAGCGAAGGGAAGACTGACACGTCGGGGCGGGGGAGCGCCGCCTCCTTCTCACTAACGCTACGCTGCCGCTGGACAGAGGTAAATTTAAACAAAAAAAAAAGGAAAAGGATCTGGGGAGAAGAGGGTGGGTAGTGTAGCGATTGTTTTCGGGGGGGGCAACTGCAGGGGGGGTGCCGGAGAGGGGGGGCGCCAACTGCAGGGGGGCGCCGGAGACCCTAGGCACGGCCCTGGTGAGCCGGTTCCCAAGGGTGGCACAACCTGGCAGTAATCAAGGTAAGCATGGCAGGAGGGCGCCACAAGCCATGCAGCTTACCTCATCTCCCGCCACCCTGGGGGGGTTTAAATCTTTGATTTACTTCCGTCGCAGCAGCTGCAGTGAAAGCCCTGCCCGTCTCTAGTCTTCCCTTCGTTTCTGTCAGTGTCCCATCTTCTTCTGACATCATTTCCTCTTTCTGGGAGGGTGGGACAATGACAGAAAATGAAGGGAAGGCTAGAGACGGGCAGGGCTTCCACTGATGCAGCCGTTACGACGGAGGTAAATAAAAGATTTAAACCAAGCAGGGTGGCAGGAGCAAAAAGAGGGATGTTGGGGGAGAAGAGGGCGGGCAGGTGGACATGGGAGTGGGACAGCAGGGGAGAGATGTAGATAATAAACACAGGCACCCTGGAGTAGAGTCAAAGGGCAAAGGCCATAAATCGTGAGGCCCAGGAACTTATGATCTGATATGATATCCTTACGGGCAAACAGGCCTGGGAAAGGAGGAAGCATAAACAAACAGGGGAATGTGCTTTAGCAGGTGAGAGAAACCAGATAGGTTTGAAAGAAGACCAGATGATCCCGAGTAAGATAACTGGCTGAAGGCTTGTAAATCATTGTTAAACACAAGTGTATAAAAATAGCTGTTTCAGTCCAGTATGTTGAAGCGATAGATACAGCCAGCATATTTATGCAGTAGTTTTATCCTCCTCAGAGGAGCATCAAAGCCATCGATGGACATGGATAGGAGGGCAGGGCCCAGGGAGAGAGGAGAAATTACTGGACATGGAAGAGAGGGCAGGGGAGAGAGGAAAATTGCTGGATATGGATGGATAGATGGATGGATGGAGGGCAGGGGAAAGGAGAGTTGCTGGACATGGATGGATGGAGGGGAGAGAGGAGAGTTTCAGGACATGGATGGAGGGGAGGAAAGAGAGGAAGGAGATGCACATGGATGGAGGGAAGGGAAAGAGAAAAGAAATGCTGGACATGGATGGAGGGAAGAGAAGAGATTCAGATGGCCAGATGTCAGTGAGAATATTCTGTTTCCTGATGGGTTCATCTTAACTGGTTGTAATCTGCCTTGGGAAGCCTGGTGTTTATAAAGATGATGGAATATATTACAATTAAATGGAAGTAGAATTAAACTCTCCTTTCATTGGGGCACACAGAATCACAGCTTCATCTGTTTTGTAGAAGTTTACCCTGGACATAGATGGGAGGGGAGGGCAGGGGAGAGAGGAGAGTTGCTGGACATGGATTGATGGAGGGAAGGGCAGGAGAAATGCTGGACATGGATGGAGGAGAGGGAAAACAGGAAGGAGATGCACATGGATGGAGGGGAGGGGAGAGAGGAGAAATGCTGGACATGGATGGAGTGGAGGGCAGGGAAGAGAAATGTTGGCGGGAAGAAAAGACAGAGGAAGGAGATACACATGGATGGAGGGAGAGAGGAGAAATGCTGGACTTGGATGGAGGAGAGGGAAGACAGAGGAAGGAGATGCACATGGATGGTGGGGAGGGGAGAATAGGAAGGAGATGCATACTGATGGAGATGAGGGAAAGGGAAAAGAGGAGAAAACCTGCACATGGATGGAGAAAATAGGCAAAAACTGGATCCACTCTATACCTCCTCCAGTCAAGTTTGCAGAGGACCCAGCCTTTACCTATGGATGTAGAACAAGAAATGAAGAAGGAGGAAAGTAAAGAAATAAATGGAAAGGAATCCCTGGAAACTGAGTTAAGGGAACAGATAGAGAGCACCAGAATTAGAGACTGGGACAGTCATGATCAGGAAAAACAAAGTCACCAGAAAACAAAGGTAGAAAAAAATCATTTTATTTTCATTTTAGTGTTTGAAATATGTCCAATTTGAGAACTTTCATTGGCTGTCTTATTTTGCACTGGGTATACTGGAGCTGTAACAGCTTACAGAAATTATTTATATTGAAAAAAGATCATGTTATTTTTTTTTCTCCTGTACTAGTACAATACTTTCAATGATGTCTGTTTATAAGCGCCATGGCTGGTATAAGGAGTGTGGCTAATGTGGGTGTGGCTTTCATAGGGGTGGAGCCATATGTGGTGACCCAGCTCATAATTTTATTTATTTTTGTTACATTTGTACCCCGCGCTTTCCCACTCATGGCAGGCTCAATGTGGCTTACATGGGGCAATAGAGGGTTAAGTGACTTGCCCAGAGTCACAAGGAGCTGCCTGTGCCTGAAGTGGGAATTGAACTCAGTTCCTCAATTCCCCAGGACCAAAGTCCACCACCCTACCCACTAGGCCACTCCTACAAAAAAAGTACTACTGCCAGGGGTGTGCTGGTAAATTTTTAACAACAGGCTTTTTCTCCGGACGTAGCCAGCTCTGCAGTTGGAAGGGCCAGGGGTGGCTGGGGGGGGGAGCAACACTTGCCTCTCTCTCCTCCCTCCCTTCGTGCGGGCATGCTAGGCATACCTTTGCTGGCAGCCAATAAATGGACTGCCACCACTCCCAACGTCTTGCTGTCAGCATGCTGAAACTTCTCTCACATGCTGGAGAAGTCCCAGCCTGCTGCTCAGAGCTGGAAACAAGGAGTGGGGAGCAGCAGTAGTCTATTTACTTGGCTGGAAGAGCTCAGCATCCCCACCAGCAAAGTAAAAGATAATTCAGCAGGGGGGCCCAAGCCCACATTTTGGGAGCCAGTTGTTAAAGTAGCCATGGAGGGCCCTACTTTAACAACCGGCTCCCAAACTTCTTCAAAACTTAACAACCGGCTCTTGCGAGCCTGTGAGAGCCTGCTCCAGCACACCACTGACTACTGCTATCTAAAACTTATAGAATGTGTGCTGAGTTGAGCATCCCCAATCATTTTGAAAAGCTGGCTCCTTTGGCTGCATGTGGGTGACCTGCGAGGATGGAAATCGCCAAGATTATATAGTGATGAGAGTACTTCTTAGAGGTGCTGTTGCTTTGAAGCCTCACCTATTTTAGTACGGGAGAGAAGAACTAGAGCAGATAAGGTCTTATCCAGACCTGAAGGGACTTCTTTTCCCCCCCTGCCTATTTCTTTTGTCTGTGTCCTTGCTTAATAGCAAGTGCTGTTGCAGATGCCTGAGGCCTAAGATCCAGGATGAGATAACTTGGAACTGGATTCATAATACCACTCTGATTTTATCAGTGACTCTTTTAAAAAAGCACTGCTTAGTCTAGTCTATAAATATACTGTCTGCCCAGATTAACCACTCAGTATTTAATAACTGAAGTACATTCCTTACTTTATCTGAATCATTCTGGAGCAGATTTCTATACGGTCTCTTGCCTCTTTATTGTAATCTGTTTATTATTATTAAAACTATGCTGTAAAGTAATAGCTATACCTTGAAGCTGAACTTTGCACTGTTTTTTTTTTAAATCTGTTTTAAAATGGCAACATATTGGCTCAGCTGTCTAGTTTATATTCAAAGGGGTTCATATGTTTCTATGCCTGAGTTGTGTTTCTGCAACTGAATATCACTGTGTTTGATGTATTGCAATGACATTGTTTGTCTATGTGTATACTCTAGGGTGGCATACAGTTGCTCATTTTATGCTACCTTGGTTTTTATATTACCTAGTAATAAAATGTTTAAGGAAAAATGATGAGATCCCCATTTTTGCCTTTGGAGCTGCACTGCCCTGATTATTTAAATTACAGACATTATTCTGAGCACTTTGAATTTTATTTTATATTTTTACAGATTTCATACTACGAGGTCTCAAAAGAAAGCAGAAGAGAGATGTAGCCAGACACCAAAATCTTCCTCCTCTGTTCAGAATGAGGAAGATTCTGAAGTCCCTGCTTAGAAAGAGACCTATTTGAATGATAATATAATGTGGTTGCTGCTTCTTTGTTTGCCAGGTGCTGCAGATATATCATCCTGTATTTCAGAAGGAACTACTTAAGACCCTGTCTGGAAGAGAAAGGCAAGTTCATGAAAGCAATCAGTGGAGAACATTCTGCCAGGGGTGGCGAAGGTGATGCTGGAGCCAAGGGAACTCAGGAGGAATAGGGTGAGCTGCCTCTCTGATGGGGACCTAGGATCAGACAGAACAGAGAGTGTTGTTCTTTAGGCTGGTCAGGCCTAAACTAACTTTTTATTTATTTAAAAAATGTATATACCACATTATCTAAAAATTATAGGTGGGTAACAATAAAGAATACATAATTATATATATAATATATATTTAAAAATACAATACACCCAGGAAAAGAGCCAGTCGCATAGTAATCCAAACACAAAACTATCAAATGAGATATAACAATCAATAAATTCCCAACAAACACAATGAGTATATATTGCAACTCAAACATTCTTTCTATCAATCAGCACATTACATATGCTATAGCCCAATGTTTATCAATCTTTTTATGGCCATGATCCCATGATCACAGTTCAATAAAATTGTGTGACCCTCCCAGAGGTTCAGAATAATAATGCACTTATGGAGAGCCCACCTACGTTGTGACCCCATTTGGGATCCTGACCCACAGTTTGGGAAGCTCTGCTTTAGCCTTTATACCACTGGGAAAACCTGCTTAAAAAGAAATGTCTTTAATTGCTAATGGAATGCCCCAGTTGAGAAACCTGAAGTAACGCATTAGGTAAAGAGTTCCATAACAGAGAAGCTACAACAATAAATATATGTGCGTGGCTCTCTTCTAGCCTAATCAGTCAAATAGATGGCACATCCAAAAGTCCCCTGTCCTGTGATCTTAATGTTTGTTATACAAGTCATTAACATATAGGCCTAGATGCACAAAACTCTAACGACCCTTTAATGATCCTCTAACAACAAAATTTGCGACCGTTGCATGCATTATAGGCCTTTTTCTGAAGCCGCTAGCAGATAACGAAAATGGAATGCAAACCAGAAACTACCACTGAAATGTGGACAATTCGCTATGCACTAACCATACCGACGATTCTAACGAATCATTTAACGTGACAAATTTAGCGAGCTCTCAGACCTGTCGTTCAGGCCTGAGCTATCATCTCCCCGCTCCCTCCTGCACCTTAAAAATGCAAGCTGGCATGTAAAAAAAAAAAAAAGTTATATAAAAACGCAAACCGGTAGCTCCCCACTTCCCCCTGCACTAACCAAAACAACAACAAAAATTCAAATAGATCGGGAGGGGGCAAAGGCGCTCATCAGGAGCGTCCTGTATGGGTGCCCTCCCCCCCCCCGAGATCGCCGCTGTTCCCTGCTTCAGCCGGTTTTAATAAAAACAAATCTCCACATTTTCTCATCCCCGCTCCCCCTCCCTTCCTGTGTGTCCTGTCCCTTGCTCCAGGGCTCCACCTCCCGCCATCCTCCGCCTCCGCCCCCGTGCCCCGCCCCCCTGGGATCGTTGCCGCCGCTCCCACCCTCCACCGGACCCCCTCTCCACATTACCGTCCCGCACAGTGCCTGTCACCTGTATGTGGAGGCGCTGCACAGGATAAAACATCTGATCAACAATTGCTTCTCCCTTCTCCGACATCAGTCTGTTGTTCCTGTGCCCGCCCTCCATTGACGTAAGTCACCTATGTAGATAACTAACGTAGGTAACTTACGTCAATGGAGGGCGGGCCCAGGAACAACAGACTGACGTCGGAGGAGGGAGAAGCAATTGGCGATCAGATGTTTTATTCCGTGCAGCACCTTCGCATACAGGTGAGAGGCGCTGCATGGGACGATAATGTGGAGGGGGGGTCCGGTGGAGGGTGGGAGCGGCGGCAATGATCCCAGGGGGCGGGGCACGGGGGCAGAGGCGGAGGATGGCGGGAGATGGAGCCCTGGAGCAAAGGACAGGAGACACAGGAAGGGAGGGGGAGCGGGGATGAGAAAATTTGGAGATTTGTTTTTATTAAAACCGGCTGAAGCAGGGAACAGCGGCGATCACGGGGGGGGGGGGGGGGGCAAGGGCGCCCATACAGGACGCTCCTGATGAGCGCCTTTGCCCCCTCACGATCTATTTGGATCATTTTTTTTTTGGTTAGTGCAGGGGGAAGTGGGGAGCCACGTGTTTGTGTTGTGGTTTTTTTTGGACGTTTGTGGCATGCGCAGAGCACCCAGCATAACGCTTGGCTGCTTGGCGCATGATTTAGGGGCCAATTACCGATGGGGATTATGATTCATTGATACATTGTACTTCTCGATACCGTAACAAACATGTTTGACCTGTTTTTTTGGTGCATGCTTCGGTTTTTCAAAATCGTTAAGGACTTTAACGATTTAGATTTTTTACGTTTGTTTGATGCATCTGGGCCATAGTCTTTACTGAACAAATAAACAAGCCAGAAGTTTGCAAACTGGAGAGTGGAGGAGCTGGCAGACCCAGGGCAGATCTGCAGTAAACAGCTTGCAAGTAAACAGAACAGCTGAGGTAAATGGGCCTCTTGCGACATGATAGAACTGTCAGAAGAAGTTTCATGATTCCCCCAGCTTAGACATCTAAAATAAAAGGAATCTTTATTAATACAAACACAAAGCAAGGTAGGGTCATACTTGTGTATATCTATTTAAAATTAATTGCTAGAGAAAGTAACCTTTACAGAGAACATTTTTGCAAAGAGTCTTCCTGTTAGGAAGTAAAACAAACATTGTGATATTGTTCACTTGTCAATTAAACCACAGTGACTGATTAAAGGGAAAAGATGAAAAGGGGCCTACTGGCACTCTGATTGCAGTGCAAATCATCAAAAAATCATTAGTTGTCATTGCCCTAGAAGTACAGATACATAAGTAAACCAGAGCACAGTTTCTCTCAGTTCAGAAGTGGTACTGTGAAAAGACTTCCAGAGAGGAAGAAAATTTCACTGGTGAGTATTTTACCTGCTGGGATATTGCATTTAAACCAGGGAAATGGTAGACTTAGAGCTCAGTAGGTAATCTCAGTGTCTTTATTTTAAGTTACTCTGCTTATTTAGCAAGCAAAGTGTGTTATGCATATGGTTTTAGCATTTAAAGTCTGCGTTATGGTCTCATATATATGCTATTTTAGAATATAGGCTAGCATTTAAAGTTACTGTTTTAGAGTTTACCATAGTATCAGTGTAGAGCATGCTAATAGTTAAAGGAAGCCTCTGCTTAGAGTTTAACATCAGTTTATCTTGTTGGGCAGACTGGATGGACCGTGCAAGTCTTTTTCTGCCATCATCTACTATGTTACTATATTAGTTTAGAGCAAAGCACCTTAGCCCATGAATAGGTTGAGCGGGCTGAAGTTAGGAGGACCCAAGGTGGTGAACTGGATTGAAAACTGGTTGACTGACATATGACAGAGGGTGGTGGTGAATGGAGTTTATTTGGAGGAAAAGAAGGTGAGCAGTGGAGTGCCTCAGGGATCAGTAGAGGGACTGATTCTATTTAATATATTTGCAAGCAAAATTGTAGAAGGATTAGAAGGAATGGTTTTTTTTTTTTTGGATAACACAAAAATATTCAACAGAGTGGTCTCTACAGAGGCAATAGAAAACAGGAGAAGGGCGCTCTCCCTATGCAGAATACTAGCTTTGCGCAGATCTCCTGACCCATAGGAGCCGGCTCTGTGGGTGCTGTGGGTGCTTGACCACCCCCAATATTGAGAAAATTCATTGTATGTGACCAGGGAGAGGTTATTTCCACTGGGTTTAGCACCTCCAATCATTTTGAAAAGTTAGCTCCTATGTCCTGACCAACATTGGGTGCTAGATTTATGTCTGCTGAAGCCTAGTGTAGAGCCGGAACCCAACTTTAGGTGCAGATATGACATTATTCTATAACATCGCACCTAACTTCTGGGAGCACCCCGATCCGCCCATACTTCTCTCATAGCTATGCCTCTTTTGAGTTGCTCGCTATGAAATTTAGGCATGGATACTATAGAATAGGGCATAGGGCAGATGCGTGTGTAACTCCTAATTACTGCAAATTAAGTGCCAATCAACTCCAATAAATGATTGTTAGCACCTAATTGACTAATTAGTTTATACATGCATCTGGGATCCATTCCAAAATTTGGGCGCCTAACTTTGGGTAACTTATATAGAATTCAGGGGTTTGTGCCTGTATAAGTCTCCTGTGTAAAAGATAGAATTATGTGGGAACTTGTGTGGCTTTTGTGAATCAGTCTCTTAATATTTTTCTGTGTTTTCCATGAATATTAATACTCTGTGTCTGCAGTTTTCTGTTTCTATATGTCCATAGATGAAATATCATTAACTCTGATTGTACTGACAGAGTGCATTAAATTAAAAACACAAACTTACAGGGAGATTAAAAAGTCACAAAATGTCCTACTTAACAGAATGCAGAAAAGCTTAACATGCTAACTGCTCCTCTGCCTAGGTAATACCAAACATTAAGAATACTCTGCAGAGTTCTTCAGCTATGTCAGTGGTTGACAGTCTGGAGATGATCAATTCACAGTACATTTTTCTCTTGCTGCAAGAAAAAATATATGAGTTGATTCAGGGCATATTCTAAATCAGTCCAGTAGAGATTGACTCCTTCACATCATTTTCTGCACACTTCTGAATTTTGCACCATATGCGTGTAAAAGTATATAAAATAATTGACCCAAAATAGGAGAGGTGCTGTGGGTCTGTAGATCAGTCACAAGCCAAAGAACAGAACAGATCCCAGATGAAAGTCACACAGTAAATATTTATTTAAAAAACAACCTGATGTGGCCATGTTTCGCCTGAAGGCTCTGTCAGGGGAAACGCAATAGAGATTAATAAACAAAATTGCCCCTATTAGCCAGATGGTTTTCACATAGCAAAACTTCCTTCTATTCTTTGGGTTATAAAATAACTGAGGCACGCAGAACTATGAGTACAGATACGCATGTGTTTGGAAGGACATGGGAAATGTCAGTGTTTTGGCTAAAATGACAGGAAACCCCTTGAAATTTCAGGCTTTTCTGAGTTGAAAAAATCATGCACTATTTCAGACATTGTCTCCAAAAAGAAAAGAAAAGAAAACAAAAATTCCAGTAAAAAACATAGCCACTGAAAGGGGGGTGCAGAGGGGGCAAAATTCCCAGGTTCTAGGCCTCCATGGGTGATCGCGTCCTGACTGGAGCAGGAGAGAGAAAACTCCGACACCAGCCCCCCTTGCATTCCCTGCCTAGCAACTGCTGGGTCCTCAGGCTGTGCATGCTCAGTTTTGAGACATTTTCCTCCTTTTTTTTCATACTCCATGTAGGTTTGTTTCAAAAAAATACATATTGCTGGATATATATTATAAAGAGTTTATAAACTGGAAACATTAGCACATGACCATTAATACAAATCATAGAAAATCAGTCATTTTAGGCTGCAGTAAAAATGGCCTTAGTGTGTGGGAAAAACCTGCATAAGGGCATACTGAGGCAGCTTAGTAAAAGCACCCCTAAATGTCTTATACAATATGAGGTTTACAAATCGTATGGATAAGTGATGCCACTCCTGGAACATCCTAAATCCTGTCTTCTTTTTGGATGGATGATTTGGGCGTATTGCAAATTATGGGGCCCTTTTACGGAGTTTTGTCAAGCAGCTAATGTGGGTTTTTTCATGCAATAAACATCAGTGCGAGCCAACACTAATGACTGCTGCATTAAAATCTCTCTTTAGTTGCCTAATGCAGGAATGGACAGGATCTGGCTGCAAAATGGGTGGGCAGGGGAGTGGCCAGCTGTGACACTTAGTGCTTTGGAAATACCACAATCTAGCTGTCTTAAGGAGATGCCACGCTATTGGCAGTCCGATAGTATGGCTGCTACCACAATAGGTGCTGGCAGTGCCCCTGCCTAACGCATCTGATTCCCTCCCCCGACACTCCCCAACAGAGCCACAGCCTTGGATTTCCTCTGGCTGATACAGTGGCAGCTTAATGTTCCCTCCCCTGACACTTCCCAACATAGTGACAGCCTTGGATACCTTCCCTCCCACAACCCTGTTTAAGCTCCAAGCCCACCAGGTTTAAATCCCGCCCCATGTCCATAACCCTGTCCACCGGACACAAACCCTCTCTGCAAAGGCCAGCTCTCTCCCCACCCCCAACACCCTCCCAGGTTCTACTTGAGGTCAGCATTGACAGAGCTGCCAAAGGGGCCCAATTTTTGAGAGGGAGATTTTAGTGCACACCCCAGGCCTGCCTACTCTACCTCATGGCTCCACCCACTACTGTGCTGTTTGAGCAGAGCAAAGGTCTGCGATGCTGCTACTCCAGCACATTCTTAGTTCAGGCACTTTGAAATTGAATATAAGATGATACCTTTTTATTTGACTAGCCTAATACATTTTTTTAATTAGCTTTCAGAAGTCAAAAAACCTCCTGCTTCAGGTCAGGTCAGATCAGGACAGTACACTGCTGTTATGGTATTCTCTCCTGACCTGAGGAAGGACGTGTTGGTCTCTGAAATCTAGTTAAAAATGTATTAAAATTAGACCAATATAAAGGTATCACCTTATTTTCCATTTTATGTTTTATTTGTATTAATCACCCTTTATTAACAAGGCTATTACATTGTTTTATCTTAAATTAAAAATAATGTTTTTTTCTATCTTTAATGTCTGGTGATTTTCTTTTTCTACTTGTGTTGGTCCCAGTCACTGGTTTCCAAATTCCTTCATCTTCTCTTAACTCACTTGCCAGGGTTTCCTGTCTATTTGTCATTTTTCTCTCCTCTTTTTTTTCTTTCAGTTTTTTGTGCCTTTCTGTTCAGATTTAATTAATTCTTACCCCGTCTTTAATTTCCCTCTTTTTACTTCATCTACCTACAGTCTTTCATCTTTCCATCACCCTTGTTCTCCCCTTCATCCCCTATGCCCCTTCCTCTTATTCTCCAGTCTTTTACTATATCAGCTCCCCTCTTTCTCTCCCCACCCTTCCATCTAGCATCTCTCCTGTTTCATCTCCATCTTTCCATCCAGCGTCTACCTTCTCTTCTGATCCTTCCATCCAGCATTTACCTTCTCTCTCCCCATCCTTCTACCCAGCATCTTCTCTTTCTCTACCCTTTTCCATTTAGCATGTACTCTCTCGCCCCATCTCTTTCCCCATTCAGCATCTTCTCTCTCTCCATCCTCTCATCTAGTGTTTCCCATTTCTCTCCCCAACTTTCCATCTAGTGTCCCCCCTCTTTCTATCCCTACCCTTCCATCCAGCATCTCCGCTTTCTCTCCTCGTCCTTACATCTAGCATCTCCTATCTTTCTGTCACTTCCCTTCCATCCAGCATCTCCCCTCTTTCTATCCCCATCCTTCCAGTGTCTTCCCTCTTTCTGTCCCTCCTACCATTCAGTGTCTCTCCTCTTTCTGTCCCCATCCTTCTAGTATTTCCCCTCTTTCTCTCTCCATCAGCATCATCTCTCTCTCCAGCCCTTTTCCATCCATGTCTCCTCTTTTTTCTCCCCCTCTTTCCACTCATCTTCTGTCTCTATCCCTCTTCCTTCCAGCGTCTCCCCTCTTCTGTTCATCTTTTTTCATCCCCCTTCTATTCATCACCTCCCACCTCCACTGTTCCCTCTAAGCCGAGCGAGTGTCCTCCAACTGCATTACTATCAGTAAGGGGCGATTTCAATATTGTGTTTTCAATCTCTAGGGACAGGTTCCCTGGAGTCCTACAAAGCTTATCTGTCCCTCACTATTGAAAATGTGATCGTGAAACAGCACCCCCAACTGGCAGGACTGTAGATGGAGGATTCCAGCTCAGCTTAGAGGGAACAGTGCCCACCTCTCCCTCCCTCCATGTGGTGTTTTCTGTTTCCTGTAGGCCGCTGCTGCTTCTCCTGATGAGCAGCTGTGGCAGCAAAGCAATAAAAAGCAAGTATGGGGCCACAGTCTTCAGGCATGTGCTGTCGGCCTTTCCTGTTCCCTGCCCCTGCTGATGTCAAACTCTTGTTCCAGGACAGGGGACCAGCAGAGCCAACAGTGCATGCCTAAAGACTACGGCCCCGTGCCTGCTTTTTATTGTTTTGCTGCTCATTGGGAGATGTGGCAGTGGCAGGTTCATCGATGACAGTGGCTCAGTGGGAGAATTTTCCACTTTGGTGGGAGTTTGGGAGATGACCCGCCAAAGCAGGAGCCTACAGCTGAAAGAGAGAGACTTAGCAGGTCTGCATTGATGGTTAGTGGTGCTAGAAAGGAGTGGGCCCCATATGCTCCAGCCGAGGCCTCAGGCAGGATTTTTTATTTTTATTTTAGTTACATTTGTACCCCGCGCTTTCCCACTCATGGCAGGCTCAATGCGGCTTACAAGGGGCAATGGAGGGTTAAGTGACTTGCCCAGAGTCACAAGGAGCTGTGCCTGAAGTGGGAATCGAACTCAGTTCCCCAGGACCAGAGTCCACCACCCTAACCACTAGGCCACTCCTCCATGCAATATGACTGTCCTGACCACTAGCAGTAGTCTCATGGTAGTACCACTAAGGTGCATCCTTCATAGTACTAGGGGTAGGGCAGCCATTTTGTACTTAGCTGAGACCCGGGTGGCAGCAGAGGGGTCCTGCTCCCGCTTGGTACCTCTGACCACTAATGTTTACCTCAAGTAGTACCTCGGAAAGGGGGGGGGGGAGTCTTTGCAGGGGGCTTGTGTCCAGGTGGCGGGGTTAAGATGGGGAATGGCTTAAACCCAGAGGGACTGGTTCTTTAATGGTAGTGTCGGGAGAGGGAATCCAAGGATTTCACTTTGTCTGGGGGTTGAGGGTTTGCCGGGGAGGGAATCCAAGACTAAGATTGGGTCAAGAAATGTTGGAGGGAGAGAATTCAAAGCTGTCACTCTGATGGGGGTGGGGGGGCAGGGGTAGGTATTGAATATGTGGAGGGTGGGTATCTACTCTGACTCTTTATTTGTGGTAGGGCCGCACCATGTTACATGCAGTGCTTGGTTCTTGTGGTGCTCCCACACTATTAGGTATTGAATATAATATAGTGGCTGTGGGCTAACTGTCTGCTCTGTGCAGAATAGGCAGGGCAGATTCACTGCACTCTCCCTGCATTTACCACACAGATTTTGCACTTACTGCACATTTAATTTTGCTTTAACTGTGCAGTAACAGGCAGATGATCAAAAGCAAACGCCGGCGCTAGAGGCTGTGAGCACCATACTAGTGCCGGCGTTTGCTACCGCCCCAAGATCAGAGCCCTTGAGCGCGTGAAGCAATGCGCTCGAGGGCTCTTAGAGCAAGTAGCATGCAAATGCATGCTAAACAGGGGTCTTAGCACAAGTAGCTTGCAAATGCATACTAATCAGCGCTTAACGCATTCATCTCCAATGACCAGCATCCTGCGCGCCAAAGATTGGGTCACTGGCCGCGACAAACCCTACGCCAGCTCCGAGCTGGCGTTAGGGTTTGCAGATCATTGGGAGGAATGGTGAGCCCTATCCAGCATGCATTAGCATGCTGGCAGGCCCCATTCCCCCCTACAGCAAACCTGCCAGCGAGGGCAGTTGAGGACATACACAATTTGGATGTTTCTGTGACGGGCAGTTGAGGACGTCCAAAATTTGGACGTTTCTGTGACGGAGCAGTTGAGGATGTCCAAAATTGGATGTTTCTATGAGAAAGACATCTTTCTCATAGAAACATCCAATTTTGGACGTCCTTAACTGCCCATTGCAGAAACGTCCAAAATTTGGACATCCTCAACTGCCCCGTAACAGAAACGTCCAAATTTTGGACATGCTCAACTGCCCTGTTGCTATACCTCCGACACCCCCTTGAAATTTGGCCGTCCCTGCAACAGGGCAGATGAGGACGTCCATCTTCTGATTTAAAGATGGGCGTCCTTCTCTTTTCATTGGTCTCCAGCCCAGACCTGTCAAACAAGTGTGAGAGGACTGTGCTGAGCGCATGCTCAGGCACAATTCTCCCGCACTTCTACCCCATAATCAGAGATAACTGTGCTGCTTAAATTTGCATGCATTATCTCTGATCATAGGTCTAATAGCGCCCCGCGCTGTTCCAGCGCTATTTTAGAGCGCTGTTTGGAACAGAGCGGGGCTTTTGATCATTTGCCTATAAGGGCAAATCTTACAACATTTTAATAAAAGGGATCCTCTATGTACAAAATTACCCATTCACTGTCTTTTTTTTTTTCGGCATTTGTTTTTAAAAAATGCTTACACAGTCGGTGTGTCTGCCATATTCCATCTTAACACTTCCTCAGAAATACATTTTATTTGAATTTTAAATGTATTATAGGACAAATATTTGTTTTACTTGTACACTAGTATTAAACTTGTGTAGACATAGAAAACAGTAATACACATAGCTAAAGACATACAGATGCTGCAAATAAATGTAGGTAAATATTAAACAGAATATCTTTAACATTCTGTAATATTACTACAGTTGTACACTGTTGCCTTTATGGAAAGCCCTTGAGAATATTTTGCTTCCACAAACACAGCACAGGACAGATGGAGCCAAAGTCTTATAGCTATCAGGACAGATGACAAAAGCAATAGGACACTAGCACAAAACAGTGCTACAGATAGACTTACAGCAGATATGGAAATATTTTAGAAGAAGGCAAGATTTACATTTAGTCCGGCAATTAGAAACAGGTATGGCTTCCCCCCTCTCTCTGTTTTCTGCAGTTTCTGTCTTATCTTCAGCGCTCACGTTTTGCCACCTCCTGGTCTGGCCAGTAGAGCTGACAGAGGTGTCAAGGCAAGCACAGCAAGACTGTGCAAGATTAAAACCCCATCTGTTCAAATCTGATAGTTCAGCCATGATGTTTCAGAGTCCCAGATTCACAGGACTCCTGGGAGAACAAATAAGTAGCTCTATTTGTCCTAATATACCTTTATGTAAATACCTACAGACAAGTGATACTATTTACATAGATTTAATCTTAAAGTAGCCTCATCTCTCACGGCAGCGGTGGCTAGAATGTAATACAAATGGAAATACAGACAGCTGTGACTGGGGAGAGCAGTAACAGCATCCCTCCTCCTGTCTCTTCTGCATTTCTGCTACATTCATTTCCAGGCATTGAACTGTTGCTGAACTCAGCAAACTCTATCCAATCATTCAGCTCACGACATGGTCCACTCCTTCATCTTCCCTGTCAGGGAAAAATTGGTGATATACTACCATATATTTAAGGAATATGAAATGATTTAAAGTGTAATCGCTACCTAGCACTGCAGTGGAGCCATCTTCCTTTCTCATACTCAGAGTAGAAAGAATTTGTATTGACTGGAAACTCATGGGACTATTTTTTTGTTGTTGAGGTTTTAATTCTAGTGATTTTATAGAGCTTCTGAAGAGCAGCAGGTGAATAATTTGAGAACCAGGGGTTCTCCACTGATCATGTGGTAAAACCTAGGAGTCACCCACATTCCCCACATTAATCCTTGCCTTTGAGACTAATTAACATAGGCAAGCAATTTCTTTAGTGACTAGGGACCAGATGCACTAAACTTAACGAGCCAGCAACCGTGGCTTTTGAACCAGTTCTAGCCAGTCTAGCAAGCAAGTAGTAAAACAAGACATGCACAAAAGGGTTTTCCAAGCCATTTTCCTGTCATGGTAGCAGCTAACGAAAACAGAATGCAAATGATCTAAAAGTTATTATAATGAGTTAATTAGTATTATAATGTGCATGCAAGGCAGATGCACAGCCGTTTTCCAACCCCATGCACCATGGAAAACCTAACGGGAGGTCTGCACCTCTCATTAATGCCTGGCTGGGGCTGCTGTGAGCGGGACCCATGCAAAGATCAAGGGAGACCAGTGGGAAGAGGAGGACGCCCATCACAAAATCAGAAGAAAAAAAAAACATCCAAGTGCTCGTCAGGGACGTCCTTTCAAGTGCCTAACACTTGGACGTCCTTCACTCAAAAAAAAAAAAAAAGGACTTCCCTGACGGGCACTTGGACGTTTTTTTTTCTTCTGATTTTGTGATTGGCATCCTTCTCTTGGATGTGTTTTTCTTACGACTAAGGTGCCCGAAATGACCACCGCCGGAGAGAATCGGAGATCGGGACGTGCGAGGACATCCAGATCAAAACTATTTAGATGTCCCTTTCGATTATGCCCCTCCAGGTCTCTCTCAGCCAATTACAGTGCGTTTAGCTAAACTCGCTGTGATTGGCTGAGAGAGACCTGGAGGAGCATAATCGAAAGGGACGTCCAAATAGTTTTGATTTGGACGTCCTCGCATGTCCCGATCCCCGATTCTCATGCACTGCGCATGCTCAGCTAGCGGACTGGCTTCCCCTCCTTAGGAAGGAAATCATGTGCAAATGAGCTAACAGTGAGCAGCTCATTTGCATGCGATTTCCTTCATGCATGCCCGTTTTTTTCCGATTCGCTAAGGGATCAGTAAGGGAAGGGCTCTTTCCGTGGAATTAGTGCATCTGGCTGAAGGTCTGTTCAAGGAATGGGCTATACATGCACTGGGTGCTAGATGTGAAGGTGTTTTCAGTGCCCGAAGTAGATGGGACTGAACATTCCTCATAGCTGTGGAGATCGAACTAGTTCTTATATATGCCCTTTCTCCCAGTCAGTGTTGTTTTAAATGCTGACTGCCATGGGCAGAATAAAGTCTTGATATTCAATGCCATGCCATGCCATGTCTGGGCACTGGCATTGAATATATGGGTCTGACTGGTCAAGAAGTACCCACCAGGATTTATGCAGGGACCTGCACAGGGGGATCAATTATTTCTCCCTTCTGTTCTGATACCCCCTCCCTCTTGACTCCCCTGAATAGCTATGCTTCTCCTCCCTCCTGATCAGTTATGAACAATGCCCCCTCTCTCTCCAGAATTCCTAAACCAGAGGGAAACCCCAACTAGAAACCCTCAACCCCACCCCCTGTAGGTGCTCCAGGCCTATCTTTAGCAGCCATAGGATCCCAAGGGCAGGAATGATGATCGCTCACTCTTCCCCATTACAGTGCTGACCTAGAGATCACAGCAGACATTTTAAGGTCAGCAACTCAATGCACAGGAATGAATGTGCATTGCTCTTGCCCTTGGGACCCTATGAGAGAGGGTAGGTGGGTGGGGGAGGGGTCCAGGTTAGAGTTTTCCTGCTGTTTGGGGAGGTCAGGAGGGGGAGCTCTACTGTTTGGGGAACAAAAGAGGGATTTCCCTGGTATTTGGGTGTTTCAGCAGGGAGGGAAAGGTACTGTTATTCAGGGAGGTCAGGACAGGAGGGAGGGGCACTGCTGTTTGGGGGGTTGGGGGCACTGCTATCTGAGAGACATCATGAAGGAGGAGGAAATGCTGTTGGGAGTGAGGAAGGAAGGAAGGGGCATAGCTGCTTGGGGGAGGGATCAGGAGGGAGAGGTATTGGAGCATACTTAAGGGTGGAGGTTTTGGAAAGGGGAAGGTCATCTAAACAGTGACCTTTTAGTTATGCAGGTGCTGGCTGATATTCAATGCCAGCCTTTAATGTAGTCCTATTTAGCTGCCAAATCCTCCGATTGGCCCTTATCCGCCCACTTTCAAAATGGCTGGTTCATGCCAGTATTTAGCAGCACTGCCCAGGAGGGCTGTTAAATATAACTTTGAATATTGGGCCCTTAAATTTTTCCTCAGGCCCTTGTCTCATAAGATGTTGGTTTTATATTATGTTGATATTTTAAGTCTCTGTTAATTGATTTATTTATATGTTTTAAGAATTATGATGTTATAAGATTTTATACGATGGAGCTTATTTTCAAGGCATATGGATGTCTCAAAATGCCCGTCTATGTGCTTGAAATGTCCAAATCATGATTTTGCAAAGGCAGAAAAGGGATATCCAACACTGTAGTATGTCCAAATAACAAGAGGGTATGTTGTGAGCTTGTTTTGGGTGACTCAAAATCAGGATTTCCAACAACGATTACCAAATGAGAAGAAACGTCCAAGCCTAAAAAAAAAAGAACATCCTAAGTTAGACCTGTTTCAGTCACATCTAGGGTACAAAAAGGTGCTCTGATTTAGTTGACCACTGGAAGGATTAAGGTATGATACCTCCTTAATCCCCCCTTGGTTGCTGTCCCCTTCCCTCTTCTCTGAAAGTGAAATTGGCTTCTTTTGCCAGTTTGGTATTTGGAGGGGGGGGGGGGGGGGGGGTAACTCCCATTGATCTTTTAGGACACAGATGTTTACACCTCTTCTGAAATGGGGAATAAATGTCTGTAAACTTGCCACACCCTGTCCTCTCTAAGACACATCCAGACCATGCTCCCTTGCCATTTGCACACACTGGATTTGATATGTGCATATCCTGGCTTTATAAAATGGGGACTCAGATGTTTATGCAAGATAAGTGCTGATTTATGCACATATCAGATGTGGATAGGGTTTGTAAAATGAGGGCCACAGAGAGGTATATAGATACTGGGCCAGCACTGAATATCCTGGTATAAGTTGGCCAATGCTAATTATCTGAGTACTAGCAATATTCATATGTGTATCTGGATAGGTAACTGGATAAGGTTAGGACAGCCATTTCTCTGTCCTAATTTTATCCAGCCATTTACTCAGTTAGCAGACCGAATATCGTTGCTAACTGAGAGGTCCTTTTACTAAGGTGCACTGAAAAATGGCCTGCGGTAGTGTAGGTGCGGGTTTTGGGCGCGTGCAGGTCCATTTTTCAGCACACCTGTAAAAAAAGGTCTTTTTAAAATTTTTGCCAAAAATGGATGTGTGGCAAAATCAAAATTGGCGCATGCTTATTTTGAGTCTGAGACCTTACCGCCAGCCATTGACCTAGCGGTAAAGTCTCACGTGATAACTGTGCAGTAATGACCTACACTCCTCAAATGCCACTTGGCACGCATCCGATAATAAAATTTTTCGGACACGCGTATTGGATGCCCGCCAAAATTGAAATTACCGCAAGAGTCATTTGGTAGCCAGGCGGTAACTACATTTTGGCGCACGTTGGGCACATGTAGATGCTTCCACAGCTTAGAAAAAGCGCCCCCAGGTAACTGCAAACTCTGCCCAAGCTCCAACTAATCGGATATTGCTGAGGCATTTTGACTGGATAGGCAGTGACATTACTTTGATGATGCAACTGAAAATCCAGGTATAGTCCTTGTCAGCGGGTCTTAACTATAGTAACGTGGTAACATAGTAGATGACAGCAGAGAAAGACCTATACGGTCCATCCAGTCTGCCCAACAAGATAAACTCATATGTGCTACTTTATATGTATACCTGACCTTTATTTATTTATTTATTAGGATTTATTTACCATCTTTTTGAAGGAATTCACTCAAGGCGGTGTACAGTAAGAATAGATCAAACATGAGCAGTAGGCAATTAGAGCAGTAAAAATATTTGAACAATACAAAGTATGGCATGGTATACTAGCAATGACAACACATTGAGGGGCATAATCGAACGAAAACGTCTATCTCCATGGGCGTTTATCTCCGAGAACGGGTCTGTGAAGGGGCGGACCGAACATATTTTCGAAAAAAATAGACGTCCATGTTTTATTCGACAATTTGTGAGCTGGGCGTTTTTGTTTTTCAGCGTTAATGGAAAATGAAAGCGCCCAGCTCAAAAACGAATAAATCCAAGGCATTTGTTCATGGGAGGGGCCAGGATTCATAGTGCACTGGTCCCCCTCACATGCCAGGACACCAACCGGGCACCCTAGGGGGCACTTTTACAAAAACAAAAAAAAGGTAAAAGAGCTCCCAGGTGCATAGCACCCTTCCCTTGTGTGTTGAGCCCCCCAAATCCCCCTCAAAACCCACTGCCCACAAGTCTACACCATTACTATAGCCCTAAGGGGTGAAGGGGGGCACCTACATGTGGGTACAGTGGGTTTGGGGGGGGGGGTTGGACGACTAAGCATTAAGCAGCACAATTGTAACAGGTAGGGGGGATGGGCCTGGGTCCACCTGCCTGAAGTCCACTGCACCCCCTAGCAACTGCTCCAGGGACCTGCATACTGCTGCCAGGGAGGTGAGTATGACATTTGAGGGTGAAAATAAAAAGTTGTGAAACACCATTTTCTGTGGTGGGAGGGGGGTTAGTGACCACTGGGGGAGTCAGGGGAGGTCATCCCCGATTCCCTCTGGGGGTAATCTGGTCATTTAGAGCACTTTTTGGGGCCTTATTCGTGAAAAAACAGGGTCCAGGAAAAGTGCCCTAAATTCTAGCTACAAACACATACTTTTTTTCCATTATCGGCGAAAGGCGCCCAACTCTGTTCGGGTGATAACCATGCCCCAGTCCCGCCTTCACCACGCCTCCGACACGCCCCCGTCAACTTTGTACGCTTTCGCGATGGAGTGCAGTTGAAAACGTCCAAGTTTGGCTTTCGATTATACCGCGTTATTCGTTTTTCTGAGATAAACGTCCATCTCCCAATTTAGGTCGGAACTTGGGCGTTTTTCTCGTTCGATTATAAGCAGGATTATCTACTAGAACACTATAATTGGTAGTGAGGGGTAAGGCAAAGTTGTAACATATAGATGAGTAAGAAAGTAGGAAGAATTTGAAAGTAAGGTGATTGATTTGAAGAAAGTTGCACGTGAGGTCAGAGAGATGATTAAATATTATCCCAGCTAGGGTAGGAGTGGATAAACATGTCCGCTGCAGTATGTGCAGCCCGAGTCAATCCTTGTGTGTGTGAGTGAGACTAACAAGTTAGTTACTTCTTCCATTAAAGGCTTGGTTGAAGAGCCAAGCTTTCACCTGCTTCCTGAAGTAGAGGTAGTCTTGTGTTAAGCGGAGCCTTTCAGGTAATGCATTCCAGAGTGTGGGGGCTACTCCGGAGAAGGCTCGCTTGTGGGTATCACATCGTGTAATGTCTTTTGAAGAGGGTGTAGTTAGTGAAAGTCCTTGGGAGGACCTTAGTGTCCTTGGCGGTGTGTGGAGGATCATCCTATTCTTCAGATACTCGGGGCCATTTCCTTTCAGGGCCTTGAAGATCAGACGTAGAGTTTTAAATATAGCCCTGTATTGTACTGGTAGCCTTGATTTGTATCTGCCATTTTCAGGGCACAGACCATAGAAGTCTGCTCAGCACTAGCCCCGCCTCCCATCCACTAGCCCCGCCTCTCACTGGAGATGGGAGGCGGGGCTAGTGGTTGGGAGGCAGGGCTAGGAAGAAATCGCTTAACTGTATATTGATTTTCACATTTTTTGGGTAACCCTCACCCCATCCTTATCCCAGCCTACTCTTAAATGGATAGTATCAGGCTGGTTAGAGAATTAAAAGGCCAGTTACATCTGTATGATTTCAAATTATGCATTAGCTGACCACTGGTGAACACATAGGGCCCCTTTTTACCAAGCTGCAACAAAAGGGGATAGACATTGGTGTCAGTGTTTGTTTTACATGCGTGCCGAGGCCCCCTTTTACCGCTGCTGGTAAAAGGAAAGTCTTGCCTTCCTGCAGGAAATGGCCGTGTGGCAAGTAAAGCACTTGCCGTGTGGCCATTTCCAGAGGGAGCCCTTACCACTACTCATCAAGGGCTCCCACGTTAGCCCGGCGGAAAGCCCTCAGCTGGTACACCCAATATCTCTTAGGAAATATTTTCTCAACATATCAATTGCAAGAATCAAAGGAGATTTTGGAAAACTGAGAAATCTTACGTTGTTTCTCCTGACTACACTGTCCAAATATTCAAGCTTCTGTGCTTGAATATTTCTTTCCTTAGGAGTTGCAGAAGAAAAGCTTTGAATCTGTTTCACCTCGCATTCCAACAGTCCAATTCTAGCCTCTTGCTGCCCCAAATCCTGTAACAAGGTCTGTCAAGTTCCTTTTAAGGACAAAATGTCTGTTCCAAAAGAATTTGATACCTGGAAAAGGGCAGACTGCACTCCCTGGATACCATCGCACACGGACTCCACCGTCACTACTGCTGGCTTTTCAAACTTTCCCAAAGACGAGGAAGAAGCTTTCCCCTCAGGCAGGGCTTTTGGTAAAACTCTAGTCTTTCTGGCATCTATAACTGACAAAATAGGAGAAAAGATAGCCAGCGGATCCCCCTCACTGCTGAAAACTCGGGTACCTCCGGTGGCCTCTCTTATTTTGGCATCTCTGTCACTGTCAAACTGCTTCTGTGTTTGGGAGGGACAGCCTGTAGGAAGGGGCTGAATGATGCACCCTCAGTGCTGTGGTCATTGGTTCACCAGACCTCACTGAAGTGGGTGCAATCACCTCCTGTGTCCGAACACCAAAACACTCCAGCATTGCCAGCTTTGAGGTAATACTTCCTCCGGGGTTAGGGGGGGCTCTCCGAGTTTTAGTCTTCTGTTTCCCTATACACCAAGGGAAACCTCCCAAAAGACAGGCAAAACCTCAGGAGCAGCAGCTCAGGCAGACACGTCTGCCTCTGACGCCATCTTGGTCCCCCAGATACAAATATTAAATGGTACCAAAATTGTGGACTCAGTGAGGAACAAAAACAAGGGGGGGGGGGCATGATGAGCATATATACGGTAAGTAGCAAAATAGAGAGTTCAAAAGTATACGAACTGCCTGGAGGTTGGTTGAAAGACATTATTATGCTGGACGTGTTTGGAACGTTCTGCTGCCTACTTTGACGTAGTGCTGTTAGAAGGACCATTTTGGATTTTATTTACTATTATAGAGAATACTGGTTGGACACCACTCTGCGAAGAAACACGGCCCATGTTGGGTCTTTTGCATTAAAGATTTCTCCATTGTTCCAGTCTTGAGGGCTCTTTTGTGCTCCTTTTGCTGTCTGAGAACAAATAATTGGGCCTACAAACTAAAGATTTTCCTTCATTTTATTTCTGTGGGAAAAGTACTTAGTACAATGGGCCCCATGGTCTCAGACTGCTATGATCTGACCTATGTAAGTATTTCTGATGCTGGTATGTGAGAAAGTGATTTATCCAAAGCTTTTATCCATCAGCCTTTTCAAGAAGGCATATGGAAATTTGATTTTTCATGAGCCTCTGCAATGAAGTTAAACAGTAATGTGATAGCACAGATTTCTATACAGGAAAATAAGACATCGCTTTTGAATAATAATCCTCAGCACAAAGAAACGTGGTGTTCCACTTTGAGAGGAATACATCTAGCCTGTCACTGGAATGACAGACACGTTATTCAGCAAAGTCACACAGATGTTAAGCACTCCAATTGTGTCAGAGCTCAATTTCATTTCCATGTTTTGAGCCCTACATGATTTTGGTAAAGCACACACATTAGTTTCACTCAATCTGATCTTCCAGTAATCCAAAAATCACTAAAGGCAGTTTCAGTTTGTGTTCTGTTCATGCATGAAAAATTACTGGTAACTGATTACAGGCATTTAAGCCTCCTTTGAAAAATCTGATTTTTGGGGGCATGAGCTGAATAAAGAGGTATGAGGAAGCAGCATAGATATGTATTTACTACAGCAATAAGGATTCATATTACTTGTTAGATATTTTGGCAATATCTTTCAGTACCTCACCTGCTATAAAATAAGAAATCTTAGGGGTCCATTTACTAAGATGCGCTGAAAATGGGCTGCGGTAGTGTAGGCACGTGTTATGAACACGCACAGATCCATTTTTCAGCGCACCTGTAAAAAAGGCCTTTTTAACATTTTTGCCGAAAATGGACGAGCGGCAAAATAAAAATCATTGCGCATCCATTTTGGGTCTGAGACCTTACCGCCAGCCATTGACTTAACGGTAAGGTCTCTCGCGGTAACCGTGCAGTAATTGCCTATCAGCCTTATTTTCGAACGTGATGGGTGCCCAGATTTCAACCCAAATCGGGAGATAGGCACCCATCTCGCAAAGGCGCCCAAATCGGTATAATAGAAAGCCAATTTTGGGCGTCTTCAACTGCACTCCGTCGTGGGAACGAACAAAGTTGACGGGGGCGTGTCAGAGGCATGGTGAAGGCGGGACTGGGGTGTGTTTATCGGCTGAGGAGAGATGGGTGCCTTCGGCCGATAATTGAAAAAACAAAGACGTTTTTAGCGCGAATTTAGGTCACTTTTTTGGACCCTTTTTTTCCACGAATAAGTCCCAAAAAAGTGCCCTAAATGACCAGATGACCACCGGAGGGAATGGGGGATGACCACCCCTGACTCCCCCAGTGGTCACTAACCCCCTCCCACCAAAACAAAAACAACTTTAACAACTTTTTTTCCAGCCTGTATGCCACTGTCAAATGCCATACCCAGCTCCATCACAGCAGTATGCAGGTCCCTGGAGCAGTTGTTAGTGGGTGCAGTGGACTTCAGGCAGGTGGACCCAGGCCCATCCCCCCTACCTATTACACTTGTGGTGGTAAATGGGAGCCCTCCAAACCACCCCCAAAACCCACTGTACCCACATCTAGGTGCCCCCCTTCAGCCATAAGGGCTATGGTAATGGAGTAGAGTTGTGGGCAGTGGGTTTTGGGGGGGGGGGAGGATTTGAGGGGCTCAGCACCCAAAGGAAGGGAGCTATGGACTTGAGAGGTATTTAACTTTTTTTTTACTTGTTCCAAGTGCCCCCTAGGGTGCCCGGTTGGTGTCCTGGCATGTGAGGGGGACCAGTGCACTACGAATCCTGGCCCCTCCCACGACCCAATGCCTTGGATTTGTTCGTTTTTGAGCTGGGCGCCTTCGGTTTCCATTATCACTGAAAAACAAAACCGCCCAGCTCAAATCCGCACATATCCGATGCATTTGCCAGGCACAAACTGTATTATCGAAAAAAAAGATGGGCGCCCATTTTTTTCGAAAATACAGTCTGTCCCGCACCTTCATGTACCTGTTCTCGGACATAGACGCCCATGGAGATGGGCATTTGCGTTCAATTATGCCCCTCCACGTGCATCAAGTTGGAGTTATCGCCTGATTTTCGCCATGCGCCAGAAAATAAAATATATTTTCTGGTGCACGTAGCGGACGCATGTCAAAAATGAAACTTCTGCACAGGCCATGTGGTAACTCCGAATTGACATGCGTTGGGCTTGCATAGGCACCTATACGGCTTAGTAAAAGAGCCCCTTAGTTTCTTAACAGGGGATCTTACAGCTATTTTTCAAAAGGGAACTATCTGCATTGGCACACAGTATTTGCTTACTTTGCCTTCACTAATCTTGCAGGCAATGGAATGGGGTCAAAACATGATGGTTAACATTATAACATATTTATTTATTTAGACTTTTTGCTCACACCTGTTTCAGTAGTAGCTCAAGGTGAGTTACATTCAGGTACTCTGGATATTTCTCTGTCCCAGGAGGGCTCACAATCTAAGTTTGTACCTGAGGCAATAGAGGGTTAAGTGACTTGCCCAAGATCACAAGGAACAGCAGTGGGATTTGAAACGACAACATCTGGATTGCAAGACCAGTGCTCTAACCACTAGACAACTCCTCCACTCCTTCATAATTGTACATCAAAAAACCCAATCTGTAAATCATAGATTAATTCAAGTCCTCCTGTAAGTAAATGGAGAAAAGACTTCAGTGACCTACACACAAGAGGTATTCAGCCTCCACATTGAGCCTGCAAAGAGGTGGGAAAATGTGGGATACAAATGCAATAAATAAAATACAACAAAAATCACCATCATCGGTCCGAAAAACTCCATTTTTAATCAAATTCTCCAAAATAATAAATACTGATGCAAAGCTTTGTCAGGAATTGCTCAGTCACAAGACTTTTCCAGCCACTGCAGTTGTTAGATTCCTCCTGTATATTACTCTCTGCACCATGAAGTTAAGTATTTTCTTTTGTTTATAACCTTTTGATTTATGAGATATTTTACATGATCAAGTGGGGGTTTTTTCCCCAAAGATCTTGTATTTTCAAAGACCTTTGCATTAGTATTTATTATTTTGGAGAGTTTTGATTAGAAATGGAGTTTTTCTGACCGATGATAGTGATTTTTGTTGTAGAGGCTGAATACTTCTTATGTATAGGTCACTAAGGGCTTCTTTTACAAAGCCGCGCAGCAAATGAGAGGAAGCCCATAGGTGGTAGCTCCTCCTTGAGTGCACGCTATTTCCACCGCTATGGAAAATAATTCTATAATTTCTAGCATGGTGCTAACCCGGCAGTAATCAGTGCTGCCTGGTTACTGCCGGGTTACCTCAGGAGCCCTTACCGCCATCTCAATGGGTGGTGGCAAGTGCTCCCCTCCTCATGGCTACATGGTAAGAATAATCTTCCCCCATGGCCATGTCTTTTTTTAGGGGCTGTGGTAAAAAGAGCCCTGGTACGCGGCAAAAACAGCTCACACCACATGGCCCTTTTTACTGCAGCTTGGTAAAAGGACCCCTGAGGTCTTTTCTCCACTTCTTTACAGGAGGACTTGAATTTATGATTTACAAATTGGGCTTTTTGAAGTAACACTGATCTTTCCCTTCTGTACCCTATATTGGGTTTTTGTTTAACATTACAACTTACCTGGTTCATTTCAACTAGATATACATCCAACCTATCTGGTTAAGTCAGCCCACTTATCCCTGGATTCTGTAAACATATGTGCCCAACTTAATGTTTAGTGTAGAAAGTTGTGCATGCAAGTTTTAGAATAAGGTCAGCTTTCTGTGTAAATTAATTTAATAACAAGCTAATAATTAGTGTTAAATGGCAATAAAAGGATGTGATTGGCCTTAACTGATGCTAGTTGGCATCAATTAGCAGTTATGTGTGCAATTGCCCTTCGTATTCAATACCATGTGCATGCAAATTCTATCACATGCACCTACTAGGGGGAGTGGTCATGGGAGGGGGCATGGGCAGGTCAGGGACTAAAGGGTCCTTTTATTAAGCAGCAGTAGGGTTAGTGTGGGGGTAGCATGCGCCAAATGAACACTACAGGTGGGGGAAGTGTGGGTACCCGGCATTAATTTTGAAATTGGTGCTCACTGATTCCTGAAAAATATTTTTCTATTTTCTACCATAGGGGGCGATCTTGGAAATAATCGACAGTGCAACCACATTGGCAAACACTGCATGATTACCATGTGAGTAGCGCGTGAGCCCTTACCACTAGGTCAATGGGTGGCAGTAAGGGCTCAGACAGTAAATAGCCATGTGTTACTTTTAATTTTAGCAGGAAGAAGGGGGGTCCACGTCTTCCACAGAAACGCAAGCAAAGCAGACCAAGGGTGGAAGTAAAATGGATCCATATGACCAGCCCAAACAGGAGAGTAAGAACTACAAAACATCATGGACCCGACACGGGCTATGTTTCAGCACTCAATGCCTGCATCAAGGGGTCTACATACAAATAAAAACATATATGATTATATCAATGTAAAAAAGAACATGTATATTCATAAAATGAATGAAAAGAGTAATTCAGAAAATTCAACATGTAATAAAATATAATAAATAATAGAATAATGAAAAAACCCTAAAGAAACAGAATACCAAAGTCAATATATGTGTTCATTACTGACCTTCAAATGAGTTAAGTGTCAAATATAAATCAAAGATGTGTTTTTGATATTTTGTATATATACTGTATATGAACCAAATTAGCTACAGATGAATTTTGAGCTTAAAAGGAATTACATCTATGCATTGAGAGAGTAAAATGTGACAAGATGTGAAGAAAATTGGGTAAACACGTAGAAATATAATCAATGTATTCATAGAATGTGCAAAAGATTAGCTAGACTCTGCTATCATACAGCATAAAGATTTCAAAAATAAGGTAGCCCAGGCTCGGGCTTCTAGTAATGATAATAGATCATAGAAATTAACAAAATTGAATTTAACAGAGCTGAATGATGCGCATAATTTGCCAAAAAAGATGAATTATATACATATAATGTATTAAGCAAATGGCAACATCCTTCATTTTATGTATAATTACTATCATTACTAGAAGCCTGAGGCTGGGCTACCTTATTTTTGGAATCTTTATGCTGTTTTGTGAGCTATATTGAAACACAGCAAATTTTCTATTTGTCACTTTGAAGCACAGTATACTCCTTGTCTGACTAAGCTTTTCCACGTTCTATCAACACATTGATTATATTTCTGCACGTTTACCCAATTTTCTTCACATCTTGTCACATTTTATTCTATCAATACATAGATGTAATTCCTTCCAAGCTCGAAGTTCAACTGTCACTAATTTGGTTCATATACAGTATATATACAAAATATCAAAATCACATCTTTGATTTATATTTGACACTTGTCTCATTTGAAGGTCAGTAATGAGCAAATATAAATTCACTTTGGTATTCTGTTTAGGTGGTTTTTGTCTATTACTATTATTTATTATATTTTATTACATTTTTGAATTTTCTGAATTACTCTTTTCATTCATTTTATGAATATACATGTTTTTCAATATTTATATAATCATATATGTTTTTATTTGTATATAGACCCTTGATGCAGGCATTGAGTGCTGAAATACGGCCCGTGTTGGGTCCATGATGTACAGTATCTATTCATATTACTGATTAAAGGATCTGTTCTGGATCTGAAGTCTCTTGGTGCTTTTTCTTTTTGTAAAATAAAAGAGCAAAATGTCAACCTCCTCAAGAAGATTTGAAATTTCAATTGTATATATGTTTTTCCTCCCCTGATGTAATTGTGCCTTACAGGTACAAAAAAGAGATACTGTTGCCCACGCTATATAAAAGACAGAAAAAAAAAGTGTGTACAACTAGCCAAAAAAAAAACAACCCTATACAAGAGCTCCAAGTTAAAAAAATATATTTTTTAAATGGAATCTAATGCTCATATCAACCAGACATGTTTTGCCATCAGGCTGCATGAGGGGGTAAATGTTATATTCTACACAAACCGGCATGTAGAAATGCATGTAAATAAATTTGCTGTGAAAAACACTCCAAGATTTAGCAGGTTATATAAATATGTCTGACTTCATGTCACTGTATGAATGGCAAACGAATTCATGTCAGATGTGATACGAACCTTGGATTTCATTCTTTTTTAAAGACAGAGTTCTTGTGTATATTTTTTGGCCAATTTTGCACACTTTTTTTCTTGTGTCCTTTATATTGTGCTCTCCAGGGACAACACTTTCTAATCCACCTAAGAGAACACACATTGTGAAAGTCCAGGCAAGCTGTTAGCTCTTCTGAGGTGAACGATTTTCAACTGGGGAATCCAGACAGGAAATGTCCTTATTACCCAGGTAAATTCCTTAGAAAATTATTCTTACGATGATATGAAGGGTAGCAAAACAGTACTATTTTTGTAAAGAAAGTGAAAGTGCCTGCATCGAACAAGCATTGCTAACTAGATCCAGATTCTCCTGACAGGGTTGATCCAGTCCTGGGCTTACCCCATTGCACGCAGGGACTTGTGGTTCTGATTCTGCCACTGGATTCTGTAAGAAAAGCAAGGCTGTAAGTCCCTGTGTGCATTGCAGGGCCACAGAGAGACTGAGCTGGGCCCGGGTCAAGGCCGCCCCTGCCACCCCCAAGGTCGCTGCCACCGCTGCGCTACAGTCCCCAGTCTCCACCCACCCACCCACAGCCCTGTCAACAGCCCCCCTCTGTCTGCCACCGTGCCCCCTGCATTCAAATCATAGCGCCAGATCGCCTCCCTTCGGGCCTTCTTCCCTCCCTGTGTCCTGCCCTCGCGGAAAAAGGAAGTTACATCAGACGAGGGCGGGACACAGGGAGAGAAGGCCCGAAGGGAGGCGATCTGCCGCTGCGCTTTCACATGGACGTGAGGTGCTGTGATTTGAATGCAGGGGGCCCGGTGGCAAATGGAGGGTGGCTGTCGATGGAGCCGAGGGCGGGCGGGTGAACCGGTGACTATGACATCGCCCTCCCCGCCCGAGGCACTGGTGCATTGGGATAAGCTCAGGACTGGATCAAACCTGTAGGGCAAATCTGGATCTAGTTGGTAACCCTATGGAATAGGCAATATAAGAAGAACAAAGGGTTATATTGTAATGATAGGCTACATCTTTCTTTGACAGGAAAAAGGATCTTTAGGGGCCCTTTTACTAAGCCGCGGTAGGCTCTACGTGCATGCAGCGTGCGCCATAATGAGACTACTGCCAGGCGAGCACGCCCTCATGGCAGTAATTTCAGATTTGGTGCATGCCCATAACACCTGAATGAATTATTTATTTATTTACTCCTACATCCGGCGGTAATTGGCACTTGGCGTGTGCCAACCGATCACTGGGCATGTAGTGCATGAGCCTTTACCGCTAGATGGCGTTAAGGGCTCAGGCCAGTTTTAGGCGCATGCTGGTTTCATTTTTACTGCAGGCCCTTTTCCCATCCCATAAAAAACTCCATTTTTTGTAGATGCGGTAAAAACTGGCCTGGCGCGCGCCCAATACACGTGCCTACACTACCGCAGGCCACTTTTTACCGTGATTCAGTAAAAGGAATGAGAAATTCAGACAATATATTTTTCTAGGCATTTAAACAAAGGGATGGGGGAGGCACAGGCAAGTAGGTGAGTTCAGGATGTCTCTACCAACAAAAGCATAAGGTTGGGAAAATAACAAAATAAGCCATCTTAGCAACTCACTTATTAGCATCAACGTGGAAGAGGAGGATACGCAAAAAGCTTTAAAGATGAGAAAGCCAATAAAACATAGTTGGAAAGCAATGAGCACAAACACTCGCAGTCTAAGCAACAAAGTTCAGCATCTACAAGCCCTAAACTTGGAGGCAGATTTTTATTTTTTTTGTTACATTTGTACCCCGCGCTTTCCCACTCATGGCAGGCTCAATGCGGCTTACATGGGGCAATGGAGGGTTAAGTGACTTGCCCAGAGTCACAAGTAGCTGCCTGTGCCTCAAGTGGGAATCAAACTCAGTTCCTCAGTTCCCCAGGACCAAAGTCCACCACCCTAACCACTGTTGCTATTACAGAGACATGGCTCAAAGAGCCTCATGAATGGGATACAGTTATACAGGCTATAATCTCTTTAGGAGGAACAGAGATGACGGAAAAGCAATGATGTAGCTAGATGGGGCTATGGGGGCCTGGGCCCCCCAAATTTGCTCTGGGCCCCTGGTTGGCTGACAGGGGTTCTCAACTCCTCCCAGCTGAAGACTTCGTCCAACACTGGTCTGTGGCGGCACCGCCACATTACCTGCCCTGCTCTCTCTTCCCTTCACATCTGGCATGCTCTTTTTAGTGAAATTGTGCATGCTCAGTTTCACTAAAAGGAGCATGCCAGATGTGAGGGGAAGACAGAGCAGGGCAGGCAATGCGGCGGCACTGGAGACCAGCGCTGGATGAAGTCTTCAGCTGCCGGGTGTTGGGGATTCCTGCCAGCCAAGGTATTTGCGGCGGCGGTACTTCAGCTGGCGGGGGTTGGGGCCCCCACCAGCCAAGATGTTACAGTGGTGGCAGTGGGTGGTGGAGAGGGGGCAGCGAGGTGGCAGCGGTGGGGCAGTGACCAAAATGTGCCCCTCCACTTTGGGCTCTGGTCCCCTCCCACCTCAAGGTCTGGCTACGCCCCTGCTGAAAAGTTGGAGGAGCAGCACTGTATGTGAACAACAAAATTTAAGTGGCTGCAATGCAGGGGCTTGGGGAAAGGAGGAAGCAATAAGGATCACCTTAGAAGGAGTAGATGAAACTTCTATCCACAAAGCTGTTATCTTCAGAGATATCCAACACAAACTGAGAAACTGAACATGGATACCCAAAACCTTGGAATGAAAGGGAAGGTGCTGTTGCTGGGAAATTTCAGCTTGACAGATACTGAATGGAATGTCCCATCTACAGAATCAGAAAGAAGTAGAGAGATAATGGATGCTTTTAGTTTCATTTATTGAAAATTGATATACAGCGCTATTAAGTAATGATGGCACAGCGGTTTGCAATCAAAATTATATGAGACAGAACATGGACGATGCTCTGCTCAGCCAAATGATGGAGTGGAGGAGTGGCCTAATGGTTATAGTAGTAGGTTGTGGACCTGGGGAACTGGGTTTGATTCCCACTGTTGCCTGATGGTTGGCAGTGGGTTGAGATCCTGGGGAACCAGGTTCAACTCCCTCTGCAGCTCTGTGTGACACTGGAGAAGTCACTAAGGGGCCCTTTTACAAAGGCACATAAGGGCCTGTGCCCCAAATTGGTATTACCGCTTGGCTACCATGTGCCCCAGGTGGTAATTCTGAATTTTGCAGATGCCAAAAACACATGGTAGAAAATACTTTCTACCACATGACGCTTACCCAGTGGTAAATGGCAGTGGGCATGCACTGCATGCCTACCGCCCAGGTAGATATGTCATGGGTGGCGGTAAGGTCTTGGGCAGAAAATGGACACACACTGGTTTTTATTTTGCCACATATAATTTTCTGGCCCCTTAAAAAGGCCCTTTTTTCCAGGACGCAGTAAAAACTGGCCCAGTGCACGCTCAAAAGATGCACTCACACTGCCGCAGGCCACTTTTTCCCGTGGATTAGTAAAAGGGCCACTTAACCCTCCATTGCCCCAGGTACAACAGTAGTACCTCAGAGGCTCCCATTGAGTCATCCTCATGGCCAGTGCTGGTCCCTGCAGGCTAACTCGGAAATGACATCAACAAGAACGGGGATGCAGCAGAGGAAAGTCCTGCCCTTTCCTTTTGCTTCCAACTCTGGTATGGAAAGGTTTCAACAGCACAGTGCAGTTGCTTTCTAACAACAAGAAAATTAAAATGCCGTCAAAGCGAAAAAGGTTTGTTCTATCATTAAAAGACAAAACAGACTTTGTGGAGAAGTTAAGAAAGGATCAAGGAGTTACCGTTTCCTTGAATTGATTTTACAGGAAACAATCGTTACAAAAACTTCTATTGGTTGATATTGATGATGAATGTGGTATGATTCAATTCATAAAAGAATTGAATATAAAAGACTGTTTGTAGATAGCTGCTGATGCTTGGAATTTAGTTAAAAACCAAACCCTAAATAATGCATGGAATGTTATTCTAAACAAATTAGAAAGACACAAAAAAGGAGAGGATGATGATGATGTCCTTAAAAACATCACTAAGGATATTCTACAGGTTCCTGGCTGCCCCGATTGTGATGTAGAGAATACCAATGAATGGATGTGCAGTGATGCTAATGATCTAGGGTATCAGATCATAACAGATTATGAAATCGTGGAATCAGTACAAGACAAGGAACACGAGGACTCGGAAACTGATGATGATCACCGAGTTAATGCTGATGTGGGACCAACAAATGCAGGAGCCTTTGAATGTTTAAATAAAGTGATGACTTGGCTGGAAAAGCAGGAAAAAAGCAGTGTGACAATCAGCACTGAAGCAATTAAGAATTACTTCCATTTTTAAACAAATACAGTAGTGTATGTACTACGAATATAGTACTGTACTTAGGTATTTTCCCCCTTTATTGTTGAAAATAAAAAATAATGTTCAACATGCAATGCACAGGATGTGTGCTCTTTTCAAAAGGTAAGTCCAATATTTTCTAAAAGGTTTGTCCAATCATCTGGATTTTCCATTATCTGGACTGCCCTCTGCCAAGGTTAGTCCGGATAATCAGCGACCTACTGTTCACGAAGAAGAGCACAGAAAAGAATATTGGATAAAACTCAGAGGTGAAGAAACAAATAAGACAAAACAATGGCTTTAAAAATGTAAAGATAGGTGATGACTTTTTTCAGATATGTCATGGAAAGGAGGAAGACACACACATGAATAGAGTAAACTGAAAGTGGACAACAAAGCCATGGACTGAATGAGATCTCAGAGAGATTCTGGAGGGTCCTCTTAAAGATTTTTTAAATAGATCCTTAGAGAACAGTGGATGTGGCCCTTCTTCACAAAAACGTTAACAGAAGAGTGGGAAACTACAAGCTAGTAAGCCTTACCTCAGTGGTAAAACAAAGTAATTGAGGAGTTCCTGAAGGAAAGGATATTGAACTTTATAGAATCCAATGGGTTGCAAGATCCAAGGCAATTGATTGATTTCTGTGACTGGATATAGTCTACCTGGAATTCAACAAAGAAGACTGTTGAATAAACTGAGCAGGCTGAAGTTTGGGCCTCAGATGGTGAACTGCATTAGAAACTGGTTGGCTGACAGACAACAGAGGGTGGTAAATGGAATTCACTCAGAGGAATGAAAGATGAGTAATGTCTTGGGGACACATATTTGAGAAGGATATTGCTGAATGGTTAGAAGGAAAATGTATTTTTTTGTGGATGACATGAAAAGTTGCAACAGAATGGACACACTGGAGGGAGTAGACAATACGAGAAGTGATCTACAAAAATTAGAACAATGGACTAACATTTGGCAGTTAAAATTGAATGTGAAGACGTGTAGAGTGATGCACTTGGGATGTAGAAATCCTAAAGAACTGTACGCAATAGGAGGTGAGAGGATGATATCCATAGAAAAAGAGAGAGAGACCTTGGGGTGATGGTGTCTCAGGGATCTCAAGGTGGTGGAGGTCCGCTTTCTTCTGTGTTTGCCGTAAAGCAGTGACCAAAGCAGAAAAATGCTAGACTTCATAGAGAGAAGCATAATGAGTAGAAGGGAAGGAAGGGATAATACCCTGGACAAGTCATTGGTGAGGTCTCATTTGGAATACTGTGTTCAGTTCTGGAGACCGTATCTCACAAAGGGTATAAAAAAAACTTGAAGTGGTTCAGAGGAAGCTGATAAAAATGCTATGAGGTCTGTACCAGAAGACATATGAGAAGATACTTGAAGACCTGAATGAAGAATGCATCCCTAGGAAAGGAGAAACAGGAGAGATATGATACAGACATTTAAATACTTGAAAAGTATTAATAAACAAATCTTTTTTCAGAGATGGGAAAGCTAGAACTAGAGGACTTGAATTAAAGCTGCAAAGAGGTAGACTAAAGAGCAACATCTTTTTCATGGAGAGGGTGGTAGATGCCTGAAACACCATCCCAGTGGACATGGTGGGGACAAACTGAGGGAATTCAAGCTAGCACATGATAAGCACAGAGGGTCCCTATGTAGCAAGATGACAGAATCAAAGCAAAACATAAATGATTTTCACACTTCAAACAAGGGCATAGAGGGATGTAATCTATTTGGAGTGTCAGGTACAATTATCAACTCTACAATGCCAGCCACCTTACTGGGCAGACTAGATGGACCATAGTGGTCTTTATTGCCATCATTTACGATGTTACTACTATGAACGGACACCAGGAAGTCCCATCTCACTGCAGTCCTGGTCAAAGCTCAAGCACAGAACCTGCTGGTAGTTGGTTGCAGCTCATTTCATTTACTTTTGCACTGTAGACAAAAAAAAGATCATTAAAAGTTTTACATACTATGCAAAACTCCTCAAAGATGATCTGTAATTACATCATTTATTGCTTTTTTTTTTTTTAAATAGTAAGCATTTTCAGTCAAATGAGCTCCACTGTACAGTTTCTAATTAAAAAAGAATTTGATTTAGGCATAATGGTATTCAAGCCTGATTTATCAGAGGCCTTTCCTATTAGCACAGAATAGGATTAAGCCTTTGTTAAGTCAGACCTTTCATTTTTTTCTGCCCACAATTGCTTTCTTGGATGATTGATTGGCATCATAGTTATGATGTGTTAGGAGTTAAACTTGATCTGCCCATTGCTTTCTGGCGATCCTTGCAGGGCAGACCATGAGTATGAAATACGCTCATGAGTGAAAGCGATGTGACCCAACAGATGAACATGAGAAGAAGAAACAGTGAAACTCAGTCATTTCAATTCAAAATCTTGACCTCTTCCAATCTCTAACTCTTAATCTAAGGCTTCCATTAAACCTTAGAAGAGACATTTTCATTTATGCAGATCTTTTGAATTTCACTTCTTATTCAGGATATGACATAGAACAGAGGTTTTTAAACCTGTCTTGAGGGACTCCCAGCCAGTCAGGTTTTCAGGATATCCACAATAAATATCATAAGGTAAATAATTTTTTTTTCATTCAGTATACAATTAAATGGCAATTCTGTAAAATAGGGGGTAGATTCAATAAATGGCACCTAAAGTTAGGCATCGCTATGATCCATGCTAAGACAGCAGTCTGCAAAGGGCCACGATTTGAGTTTTTGTCAGGTACTTGTGACCTGGCTTGGCTACTGTTTGTAAAACAGGATACTGGGATAGATGGACCATTGGCCTGACCCAGAATGGCTATTCTTATGTTCTTATGTTGTTATAGAATATGCCTGGATTTCGGTGTGGCTCTCTAGGCGTGCTATATAGAATCTGGCAGATGGTGCCTAAATGATGTAGTGTGCAACTACAAAGGGGCATGCCCATGGTAGGGTCAGGGATCTGTCTTACAGTTGCATGTGTAAGTTACAGAATACTGTCACTTATGCATGCAACTTCCAACTTTAGGCATGACCATTTATACCAGCCTTTGTCATGGTGTAAGTGTACATACTGACCCGTCCTATTCTATAATGGTGATTTCACATGCAATTGCTATTACAGAATTGACACTGAGCACCCATATTTTTGGCACCAAATTTTTGGTGCCCTTTGTAGAATCCTCCCCTAAATATTTCCTTAGTGTTCCCATTGCAGAACTATTAACAGGTTTGAAGAACTTAACAAAATGAAGATTCAGATTCCTAGCATTGTTCTCCAGTTTCTCAATCTTGCTAAATAGGCTCAATATACCCCATGCATATGCACCTCCCATCTTTAACATAAGCATTGCCATACAGGGACAGACTGAGGGTTCATAAAGCCCAGTATCCTGTTGCCAACAGTGGCCAATCCTGGTCCAAGCACCTGGCAAGAGCCCACAAGAATAATACAGATTTTATGCTGCTTATCCTAATAAGCAGTGGATTTTCCCCAAGTCCATTTTAATAATGGCTTATGGACTTTTATTGTAGGATATTGTCCAAATATTTTTTATGATTCAATTTTTTATTAATTATCCATAAAGATACAACTAAGAATTCCCAACTGTGATAGAGAAGGAATCCCTTTCACCTCCCCACCCCCACCCTCCAACCCACCCCCCCAAAACTTAAACAAGAATATACTGGGTCAGACATTCAATAATCTGCTACAGGTTTCTGAAAAAAATGTGTTCCATAATCTACTTCAGATGCTCTGAAATTTTAAACCATTGGAAGAAGCAATGTCCTTTACTGCAAGGTGCTCAGTCTTTAGAAGAGTTGTCATATAAGTACACCACTGTTGAAAGGTCAGGGCACAGGAAGAGAGCCAACACACCAAGATAGATTTCTTTACCATAAGTACTGCTTGTTACCCTTCATAACCTTTGGCACTAGTGGGGAAAAGGTTGCCAAACCTTTTTTAAACCTTGTTAACCTGCTTTTACAACATTCTCTGGGAATGAATGCCAGAGTTTAATTACGCGTTGAGTGAAAAAATATTTTCTCTGATTTACTCTAAATTTACTACTTAGCAGCTTCATTGCATGCTCCCTAGTAAACTTCTGCAGGCCAATAATGCTCTGTGTTAAACCTCCAATCTCCCCCGTTACAGTCAATCCCATAGCCTTCTGAGAGAGAATTCAAGACTTACCATCTGTAAGGCAACATCCATCTCAGTCTTATACCTCACAAAACTTTCTCCAACCTAGTTATGACATCCTAGATGATCTCTAAGATTATACATGCAGATATAACCAAGGCAGCTGAGTGGTGGGCAAAGCTGTATCAGCCACAGGAGAGGCTGCCTGGATAGTATCCTGAGTTGTAGTTCCACCAGTTCCATGCACCACTGAAGCCTGCATCAATCCCAGGTCAACTTCTGCTACTCCAGCAAATGGGGAATTTAGCTCCCTTAACCCTCCTGAGGCATGTTTATCCCCAAATGTCTTGCACACCAAGAAAAGCTGAATCCCCACCAGGCAAATCACTCTACAGTGTATCTCCTAGTATCAGCACTGCAGCCACTCGCTCCTCACTCCCCTGTATTCCTGGGTCAGGAAGAGGTAGTCAATTCCCAAACTCAGTTAGTCATCAAGTGCCAGAAAGGCTGCCTCTTCGGCAGCACCGGCTCCCGTGGAAACATTGCAGCATAAATCACAAACTGCTGTACTGAAGACTGTATCAGCTGGGAGGGTATGGAGGGGAAAACTCTCACCTCTTTGCCCTTCATCATTCTTTCAAGGTAAAAACACAAAAGGCGGCAAATATTTTGAAGACAGGGCATGGCTTCAGTCAGCATGTTATAATGCTATCTTGGATCTCTTGATGCCTTTAGCGTAATTTTATAAGAACATACGAACATAAGCATTGCCATTCTAGGATATACCGAAGGTCCATCGAGCTCAGTATCCTGTTTCAACGGTGGCCAATTCGGGTCATAAGTACCTGGCAAGATCGCAAAACAGTAAAATAGATTTTATGCTACTTATCCTAGAAATAAGCAGTGGATTTTCCTAAGTCTGTCTTAATAATGGCTTAAGGCCTTTTCTATTAAGAAATTATCCAAAACTTTTTAAAACCCCGCTAAGCTAACTGCTTTTACCATATTCTCTGGCAACAAATTCCAGGGTTTAATTACGCATTGAGTGAAGACATATTTTCTCCAGTTTGTTTTAAATTTACTGCTTACTAGCGTCATTGTGTGTCTCCTAGTCCTAGTACTTTTGGAAACAGGGATCGGTGCTGGGGCCGATTCTATTCAATATATTTGTGAGTGACATTGCCGAAGGCTTACAAGGTAAAGTTTGCCTTTTTGCGGATGACACCAAGATTTGCAACAGAGTGGACACCCCGGAGGGAGTGGAAAGCATGAAAAAAGATCTCCAGAAGCTAGAAGAATGGTCTAACGTTTGGCAATTAAAATTCAATGCGAAGAAATGCAAAGTGATGCACTTAGGGAGTAGAAATCCACGGGAGACGTAAGTGTTAGGCGGTGAGAGTCTGATAGGTACGGACGGGGAGAGGGATCTTGGGGTGATAGTATCTGAGGATCTGAAGGCGACAAAACAGTGTGACAAGACGGTGGCCGTAGCTAGAAGATTGCTAGACTGTATAGAGAGAGGTGTGACCAGCAGAAGAAAAGAGATTTTAATACCCCTGTATAAGACGTTGGTGAGGCCCCACCTGGAGTATTGTGTTCAATTTTGGAGGCCGTATCTTGCGAAGGATGTTAAAAAAATGGAAGCGGTTCAAAGAAAAGCTACGAGAATGGTATGGGATTTGCGCTGCAAGACGTATGAGGAGAGACTTGTTGACCTGAACATGTATACCCTGGAAGAAAGGAGAAACAGGGGTGATATGATACAGACGTTCAAATATTTGAAAGGTATTAATTCGCAAACGAACCTTTTCCGGAGATGGGAAGGCAGTAGAACTAGAGGACATGAAATGAGATTGAAGGGGGGCAGACTCAAGAAAAATGTCAGGGAGTATTTTTTCACGGAGAGAGTGGTGGATGCTTGTTATGCCCTCCCGCTGGAGGTGGTGGAGAGGAAAACGGTAACGGAATTCAAACATGCGTGGGATAAACGTAAAGGAATCCTGCTCAGAAGGAAGGGATCCCCAGAAGCTTAGCCTGTGGTGGGAGGTGGGGCTGGTGGTTGGGAGGTGGGGATAGTGCTGGGCAGACCTATACGGTCTGTGCCAGAGCTGGTGGTGGGAGGCGGGGCTGGTGGTTGGGAGGCGGGGATAGTGCTGGGCAGACTTATACAGTCTGTGCCAGAGCCGGTGGTGGGAGGTGGTGCGGGTGGATGGGGGGTGGGGATAGTGCTGGGCAGACTTATACGGTTTTTGCCCTGAAAAAGACAGGTACAAATCAAGGTAAGGTATACACAAAAAATGGAACATGTGAGTTTATCTTGTTGGGCAGACTGGATGGACCGTACAGGTCTTTTTCTGCCTTCATCTACTATGTTACTATGTAAACAAACAATTCATGTCTACCCATTCCACTCCACTCAGTATTTTATAAACCTCTATGATATCTCCCCTCAGCTGTCTCTTCTCCAAACTGAGGAGCCCAAGCTGTTTTAGCATTTCCTCATAGGGAAGTTGTTCCATCCTCTTTATCATTTTTGTCACTCTTTTCTGCAAGGGAAAGGGAATGGGACTTGATATACCACCTTTTTGTGGTTACAATCAAAGCAGTTTACATATTATATACAGGTACTTATTTTGTAGTTGGGGCAATGGAGGGTTAAGTGACTTGCCCAGAGTCACAGGGAGCTGTGGTGGGAATCAAATGCAGTTCCTCGGGTTCTCAGGCTGCTGCACTAACCACCAGGGCCGCCGAGAGGGGGGGGAAGGGGGGGACAAAATTCCCCGGGCCTCCAAGGGGGCCCGGCGCTGGGGTCAGGCCGCCGGCGCTACAGTCCCTGGTCTCACCTGCCTGCCCTTGGCTCCGTCCGCCACCGGGCCCCCTGCATTAAAATCAGCAGCGCCTCAGCTCCGTTTGAAAAGGCAGATCACCTCCCTTCGGGCTCTCCCTGTGTCCCGCCCTCATGGAAACCAGAAGTTACATCAGACGAGGGCGGGACACAGTGAAGGAAGGCCCGAAGGGAGGCGATCTGCCTTTCCAAACGGAGCTGAAGCGCTGCCAATTTTAATGCAGGGGGTCCGGTGGCAGATGGAGACGATGGCAGGCAGGTGAGACTGGGGAGTGCAGCGGTGGGGGGGGGGGGCGACCTTGCCCCGGGCCCGGCTTAGTCTCTCAGTGACCCTGCTAACCACTAGGCTATACCTCCACTCCACTCCTCCACTGTACCTTTTCTAATTCTGCTATATCTTTTTTGAGATGCAGTGACTAGAATTGCACACAGTATTCGAGGTGTGGTCGCACCATGGAGCAATACAAACACATTATCAAATTCTCATTTTAGTTTTTCATTCCTTTCCTAATAAATCCTAACATTCTATTTGCTTTCTCAGCCTCCGCCGCCACACATTGAGCAGAGAGTTTCAATGTATCGCCAACAATGACACCTAGATTCTTTTCCTGTGCAGTGACTCCTAACATGGAACCTTGCATCACGTAGTTATTTATTTATTTTATTTATTTATTGCATTTGTATCCCACATTTTCCTACCTATTTGCAGGCTCAATGTGGCTTACAGAGTTTTGTTATGACATGGTTATTCCAGGATGTCAAATACAATTAGTAATGTAAAAAGATTAAGTAAGTTATATTTTGGGTTCCTCTTCCCATGTATATCACTTTGCACTTGCTCACATTAAATGTCACCTGCCGTTTGGATGCCAAGTCTCCCAGTCGCTTAAGGTCCTTTTGCAATTTTTCACAATCCTCTTGTGATTTAACTGCTTTGAATAACATTGTGTCATCAGCAAATTGAATTATCTTACTAGTTATTACTATCTTTAGATCATTTATAAGTATGTTAGAAAAACAGCCAACCTAGCAAGGAACCCCACTATCTACCCTTCTCTGTTGAGAATACTGATCATTTAACCCTACTCCCTGTTTTCTTTTAACCAGTTTTTAATTCACAGTAGGGTATTACGTCCTATTCCATGACTTTCTGATTTTTTACAGGAGTCTTTCATGAGGTACTTTGTCAAATGCCTTTTGAAAATCCAGATACACATCGACCGGCTCACCTTTATGCACTTGTTTATTCACCCTTTCAAAGAAATGTAGTAGATTGGTGAGGCAAAATTTCCCTTGAGTAAATCTATGTTGGCTTTGTCTCATTAATCCATGCTTATGTATATGCTCTTCAGTTTTATTCTGTATAATAGTCTCTACTGTTTTGCCTGGCACATAGCTTTAGAGATAGAGAAGGAGCTTAATTCATGCCTTTTTAAAAGAGATATCTAAGTACCTAAAATACTAGCACAAATGCAGTAAAAATCATTCCAAATTGAAGGTGTGGACATTATGCCTGCTCAAGACTAGGTGTAAATGTTAGCATGTGTTTACATGTGATCACATAAATTGCAATTTTTCCCATGCTCTGCACACAAAATCCTTCCCAAGCATGCCTACTGTACAAATATGTGCCATCTTTTAGTTATGACCTAATTTTATAAGAGATTATTTATGTGCATAAATTAGTGTTTTGTGCATGAAATTGTCTTCTAAAATTAACTGCTTTATGACTAAGGGGGTAAATGTTCAATGTTTATGGTCCTTTGATTGTAAAATATATTGCAATCTAAATCATATATCATTGGATTGAAGCTTCAAGCTAAACATCCAAATTTTGTCTTAGGAAGGCAGGTACGTATTAATCTTTCCAGTTTGTATTGCAGGGTTCAGTTTGGACACACACCATAAAATACATATCCTCCCTCAGGCATTCAGGGATCAGAACTGTACTGGACTATTTGAAAATGATCAGTACCTTTGGTTATGATAACTATTTTAAATTATATTATAAATTATTTGTATCCCAGTGATCACTATGGAGCCCTTTTACTAAGCCAGACTATAAAGGAAAGTTGCCAGCGCTGGTGTTAGCACGTGGATTTCTCATGTGCTGCGGCCATTTTTACTGCAGCTATAAAATGGCCGCATTTCCATTTTGTTCTGTAATGGCCACGTGCGAATCTCTAAGGGGCCCTTTTACGCATCCAGCCCAAGTATTGTTAGGTATTATTAGGAAAGGAGTGGAAAACATAAATGAGGATGTTATAATATCTTTGTATCGCTTCATGGTGCGACTGCACCTCGAATATTGAGTTCAATTCTGGTCACCGCATCTCAAAAAAGATATATTGGAATTAGAAAAGGTAGAGAGAAGTGCGACGAAAATGATAAAAGGGATGAAAGGCTAAAGTGGCTAGGGCTCTTCAGTTTAGAGAAAAGATGGCTGAGGGGAGATATGATAGAGGTCTATAAAATAACAAGTGGAGTGGAATGGATAGAAATGAATCGCTTGTTTACTCTCTCCAAAAATACTAGGACTAGGGGACACAGAATGAAGCTACAAAGTAGTAAATTTACAATGAATCAGAGAAAATATTTCTTCACTCAACATGTAATTACTCTGGAATTTGTTGCCAGAGAATGTGGTAAAAGCGGTTAGATTAGCAGGGTTTTAAAAAAGGTTTGGATGGCTTCCTAAAGGAAAAGTCCATAGACCATTGTTAAAACGGACTTGGAGAAAATCCACTGCTTATTTCTAGAATAAGCTGCATAAAATGTATTGTACTGTTTTGGGATCTTGCCAGGTATTTCTGACCTAGATTGGCCACTGTTGGAAACAGGATGCTGGGCTTGATGGAGCTTTGGTCTGTCCCAGTACGGCAATACTTATGTACTTAAATTGGCATTATGGCCCAGCTACCGCATGCCCCGGGTGGTAAGTCAGAAGTTGGCGTGCGCAAAAACATGCGTAAAAAATATTTTCTATCGCGGGGTGCTTACCCAGCAGTAAACGGCAGTTGGTGTGCACTTCATGCTTACTGCCCGGGTAGCACGTGAGACATTACCACTAATTCAACGGGTGGCAGTAAGGTCTCAGGCTGAAAATGGACGTGCACTGGTTTTCATTTTGCGGCACGTCCATTTTCTGACCCATTAAAAAAAATCCCTTTTTTCCAGATGTGGTACTATAAGGGTCTGGCATGAGCCAAAACATGCGTCCACACTGCTGCAGGCCATTTTTTGGATTGCCTTTGTAAAATTGCCCCTCAATTAGCACATGGCCATTACCACGTGAGCCCTTACTGACACCTATTTTGTAGGCACTAAGGGCCCCCATGTTAACCCTGTGCTATTTGGGTAGCAGAAGGCAATGTGTCTACGCTACCCAATTAATGCAGGGCATGTCTACTTTCTGCCCATTGACACACCTCCTGCACTAAAATATAAAAACTATCTTTTAGCAAGGGATAATTGTGAGCTGATCACTACACTACCACAGGATACCTCGGCACATCTGGCGAGTGCTTTTTATGCATGGTAGGCATATGTGTGACACCTTTAGGGTGTCATTGGTGCCACCAGGCTGTGAGGCAGTGGCGTACCAAGGGGGGGGGGCGGTGGGGGTGGTCCACCCAGGGTGCACGCCACTGGGGGGGTGCCACGCGCCGGTCAGCGTCGTTGGTTTCCATGCTCCCTCTGACCCGGAACAGGAACCTGTTCCGGGGCAGAGGGAGCATGGAAACCAACGACGCTGACCGACGTGTGGCACCCCCCCCCCCAGCGGCGTGCACCTGGGGGGGTCTTTTGCCGGGGTGGGGGTGTCCCTTCGCCGGGGGGGGGGAGGCGCTGCACCTGGGGGTGGGGTGGGGCGCATTGGCGATCCGCCCCAGGTGTCAGCGCCCCTCGGAACGCCACTGCTGTGAGGACCGGTACGGTAACCCTGAATGTTCCTGGATATTTGATATTCCCTGAGAATTATGACAGGAGTTATCCTTGGAAATGATACAGTCCCCCAGTTCAGCACTGGAGTTGTTTAGATGTTCTTAAGTGGCGTTTATCTGAGCCCTGCCATAATGAGAAGTATTTGGTTAAGCCCCAAGAAATTCTAGGAGTAGCTTAGGCTATTTTGTATCGGAGGTTCCCACAGTATTTAAAGGAGAAATATGACCTTTGCGTGATGAGTCCTAAAGCAGGCTAGGATGCGGTGGGGGGGGGGGGGGGGGGGGGGAGATGGGAAATCTTTTTAGCTGATTGCTTGCCCACCCTGGAAGGGAAATCCCAAAGGTTAAGTATAAAAATCCTCACACCTAGTAAAGATGCATGGGATTGCGCATGGTGGACAGGAGAGAAGATGTGTTTCTGAAAGTTGGGGGAAGGGCAAATAGGCTGCTAAACCCCATAGTAAACTGAAGCCCTGGGATATGTAGTTGCCAGGAGCACCAATTAGAGAGAAGAAGCCCTCTGATCTGGTTCTGGAGAGTCTGCTGAGAGGGGGAGGGGTGTAGCCTACCTGAGCAGCCACAGCAGAGAAAACCTCCAGGTGAAAGAGTTTAGGGAGGGAGTATGGCAGTTTGTTTGCCATTTTATCTGGTGCTACAAAAATTTTTTATTTTTGTAGCTCCAGAGTGTACCTGGCGGTAATCAGGCAATACTGCGCACTGCCTGGTTCCTGCCGGGTTAGTGAGGGAGCCCTTACCGCCACCTCAATGGGTGGCGGTAAAGGCTCCCCCCAAAAAGACTGCATGGCAAATGCTTTACTTGCTGCGTGGTCATTTCCTTCAGGAAAGAGAGTGCCCCTTTTAGTAAGCTGCGGAAAAATGGGTCGCGTCGGCGCATGTTTTTCACGTGTGCTGAGGCACTCTTTTACCGTAGTGGTTAAAAGGGAAGTCTCTCCTGTAGGAAATGGCCATGTGGCAAGTAAAGCACTTGCCTCGCGGCCATTTTGATTACCGCTGGGTACACTCTGGTGCTATAAAAGTAAATATATTTTTGTAGCATCAGATATGACGGTGCGCTAGGGGTGGGAAGTACCACCGGGCTGCTGTGGTAGCTCGGTGGTACTTCCTGTTTAGCGAGTGGTAAGCCCGTGTTGGGCTTACTGCCCCTTAGTAAAAGGGGCCCAGAGACTTCTCTTTTACCTGCTGTAGTAAAAGGAGGCCTCGGTGTGTGTGAAAAACATGTGCCGATGCCAGTGCAGGCCCCCTTTTGCCGCAGCTTGGTAAAAGGGACCTAAATTGGCTGTGAGTAGGTATGGAAGCTCAGGGGCCCGTTTGCTAAAAAAATGGCTTACTGCAGGGTGTGCTGAGGCATCCTGCAGTAATTTTTGGATGCGCGCACACTACCCGTGAGCTAAAAAAATAAAATTATATTTTGTAGCACTGCGGGCAGAGAGTGGGCATGTTCTGTGCTAATCGGTTAGTGCAGCTACATTGTTGTACACTAACCAAATAAAGTGTGCTTAGCGTGCGAGCCCTTATTGCCCACATAATGAGTGGCAGTAGTGGCTCACGCTCTGATGGCCACGCGATAATGTGAAAACTAACTAACATATGGCCATTAAATAGGGAAAATAGAAAAATCAGCCATTTTACCCTTCAGTAAAAAGTGGCCTTAGTGTGTGGGAATGACCTGCATAAAGACACGCTAAGGCCACTTTTTACTGCAGTTTGGTAAAAGGGTCCTTTAGGGGGTCTTTTACTAAGGTTCACTAGCATTTTTGTCTCTGGCTAAAAATTGGCTGGTGCTGAATGCTGAGACGCCCCCCCCCCCCCCCCCCCCAGGGTTTAGCACCAGCTGATTTTTAGCACAAGCTAAAAATGCTAGTGCACCTTAGTAAGACCCCCTTAGTGAATAAGCATTTGATTAAATCTGCTAGATCTGTAAGATATATTTTGAAAGAACTGTCTTGTGTACTGCAAGTTGCTTCTTTACCATTTACTGTGTTGAAATTTGCTTTATTGAGTACAGATCAGTGCCTGCTAAGACATTACTTATTTCTGAGTTAATTTTCAAACATCTGCTAGATATTAGTTATATTATTGAGTCTGCTGAGGGAGGAGGGGTTTTTGTTATTTATCATCATCATATAGGAATCAAGACCCTCTTGAATGCAATATTTGAGGGCATAAGAAAAAATATTCCTCTTTTGTCAATGATGTATTTTGGTTTAATTTATGCTCGTTTTTTTTTTTTTTACTGTCAGATTGTTCCTGTTTTTTTTGGATTTATTAGTAGTCTAACTAAAGTTTGTATTGTGATGAACTTTTTTTTTAGGAGATTTTAATTTTTTTTATCCTTCCTCTCCTTCATTTGAGCAATGTTGCTCTTTTACTAATTATTGCGGAACCTACCCACCAGGCAGACCATGTTGTAGACATGGTTTTTTTGGCAGGAATTCTTCTCCAGTTTTTATGTGGTAGACTCCCAAGCATCTCTAAACTCGGCAAGTTAAAAAAAATGGCTCATGGACAACAATCAAATGGTAGTTGCCACAGTTTGATTATTCTTAAAATTTGTTTTGAGCTCCAGCTCCTCTTTCTGTTGTTCGGAAGGAGCGAAGACAACACCACTTTATTAGGCCTTGGTATGACCTTGAGAATTTGGAAATCACTTTGGCTTCCAAAGCTCACTGGCATTGATGATTAGTTAGTTGATGATTCTGTGGAGTTCTGGAACTCTTCACTTCTAGCATCTCTGCACCCGATTGATTGTGCCAAGAAGGATGGTTGTTATTAAATCATATAAGCAATGTGTGCGTGCCCTGGTTTCAGATGCTCTCAGGACTCAGATGTGGGCTTAGAATATCTGAGAGACTGTGGCAGAACCCCCATTTGATGACCATGAGCTATTTTTTAAAAACTTGCTGAGTTTAAAGATGCTTGGAAGTCTGTGAGAAATAGTTATTCTCGTACTGATGCTTTTTTTTAATTATTTTATTTATAACTTTTACAATTATAATCAAGCAAAGCTTGTTTTGAAAAGCAATACATTTCACATATAGTTTAATCAGGAACACAGTATTATTAAGGCAACAGTTTTGAAATTTCTTGCTCAAGTCCACATATTTGGAGCAAGATATTAAGAAATGGAATATATATTAGGCAAAAATTTCAAGATTAAAGCAAACAAAAAGCTAACAGGTAACATTACTCAGTGTTACATTTCTCAATTAAAGGGAGAATAACATTTTAAACACCTCTATTTTGCCTTGATGCTAGAAACACTGTTAACTGAGCTGGGTCAAAGAAAACATATTTATTCGATTGGTATCTCACTACACATTTACACGGATATCTCAAGTAAAATGTAGCATCCAGCTGTGTGACCCCTGATTTCATTAGAAGAAATTGTTTTCGACGCTTTTGTGTTTCTCTAGAGATATCAGGGAATAATAGTATCTTTTGACCAAGAAACAATTTGTCTTTGTTTTTAAAGTACACTAAGTGACGCTTTTAACAAATAGCAGTAAAAAGTGGCCTTAGCATGCCCTTACGCAGGGTTTTCCCATGCGTTAAGGCTATTTTTACTGCTGGAGTAAAATGATTGATTTTTCTATTTTTTTTTTTTAATTAATGGCCATGCGCTAATTTTGTCATCAGCATATGAGCCCTTACCACCACCTGTTTTATAGGTCAGTGTTTCCCAAGTCCAGTACCCCTTGCCGGTCAGTTTTTCAGGATATCCACAATGAATATGCATGAAACAGATTGTATATAATGGAGGTTGAGTATGCAAATCAAGTTCATTCATATTCATTGTGGATATCCTGAAAACCCTGACTAGCAAGGGGTACTGGACTTGGGAAAATACTGATGTAGGTAGTAACAGGGGCGTAGCTAGGTGGGGCCACGGGGGCATGGGCCCCTGCAGATTTAGCCCTGGCACACCTGCTTTCACCCCCCACCGCCAACCCTCCCCCACCGCCGTCGGGTACATTTGCTGGCGGGGGTCCCCAACTCCCGCCAGCCGAAATCCTCTTCAGTGCCGGTATCCGAGTCCGGTGCATTTGCAATCTGGTTTCTGTTTCTGTGAATCCTGACGTACTGCATGTTCGCGGGGGTTGGGGACCCCCACCAGCAAAGGTACCTGGCAGCAGTGGGGGAGGTTGGTGGTGGTGGGAGGGGTGTCGGCATCGGGGGGGGGGGGTCGGCAGCGCCGCGGGGGGGCTAAAATGTGCCCCCTCACCTTGGGCTCTGGACCCCCATCCCGCCGGTCTGGCTAAGCCCCTGGGTAGTAAGGGCTCATGTGCTAAGCTTGATGTAGGTAGTAACAGGGGCGTAGCTAGGTGGGGCCATGGGGGCATGGGCCCCCGCAGATTTAGCCCTGGCACCCCTGCTTTCACCCCCCCCCACCGCCAACCCTCCCCCACCGCTGGCGGTGGTCCCCAACCCCCGCCAGCTAAAATCCTCTTCAGCGCTGGTATCAGAGTCCGGCGCATTCGCTGATCTGGATTCTGTTTCTATGAATCCTGACATACTGCATGTTCGCAGGGGTTGGGGTTCCCCGCCAGCAAAGGTATCTGGTGGCAGTGGGGGAGGGTTGGTGCTGGTGGGAGGGGCGTTGGCGTCGGGGGGGTCAAAAGTGGCGGGGGGTTGGCGGTGCCGGGGGGGGGGGGGGTAAATGTGCCCCCTCACCTCGGGCTCTGGACCCCCATCCCGCCGAAATCTGGCTACGCCCCTGGGTAGTAAGGGCTACATCAATGAGCGGCAATGTAGCTGCATTAACCAATTAGTGCAGAACATGACCACTCTTTGCCACCCAGACATACCCGTTGTACAACAAAATACGTTTTTTGGAATGTGGGTAGGGCATACACATCCTAAAATCACAGTTTATAGCTTTGTAAAAGGGTCCCTAAGATTGATAGGCCTCTTAACCATCCTGGAGAGCTTTTTTCAGTAGTGAGGTATTTGACAGTCAGGACAGAATGAAGAGGGAGCGATTTTTTTTTTTGTTATTTTATTTTAGTGCTGAGGATTTTTCATATGCCTTTAGCACTAAAATATCAAAAAATCATAGAACCCTTCATCAAGTGTGATGATTTTGTTATAGATAGACATTGTGGGGGCAATTCTATAGAAGGTGCCAAAAATCTATGCACTAAGATAGTATTTTATCACAGTATCTGGGTGCCCAGATTCTGTTCCGAACATAGTAACATAGTAACATATTAGATGACGGCAGAAAAAGACCTGCACGGTCCATCCAGTCTGCACAACAAGACAAAATCACATGTGCCACTTTTTGTGTATACCTTACCTTGATTTGTATTTGTCATTTTTAGGGCACAGACCGTAGAAGTCTGCCCAGCACTAGCCCCGCCTCCCAACCACCAACCTTTCCTCCCTCCACCGGCTCCGCCACCCAATTTCGGCTAAGCTTCTGAGGATCCATTCCTTCTGCACAGGATTCCTTTATGTATATCCCACGCATGTTTGAATTCCGTTACCAGGAGTGTAAGTTGGCATTTGAACACCAACATGTAGGTGCTGTAAAATATTTTACATGGCCTAAGTGACATCATATTTATTGTTGATTTCATCATGAATTGATGATGAGTGTGACAGTTGGGCAGACTGGATGGACCATTCAGGTCTTTATCTGACGTCATGTACTTTGTTACTATGGGGTTCATTTTCAAAAAAGAAAAACATCCAAATGCAAATTTTTGCCACTTTTTGGACGTTTCTCCCTCTGCTCCCCACCCCTCGCAGTCCCATCCATCTCTTGCTCCTTCCCTCTGCTCCCCACCCCTCGCAGTCCCATCCATCTCTTGCTCCTTCCCTCTGCTTCCCACCCCACCCAGTCCCATCCATCTCTTGCTCCTTCCCTCTGCTCCCCACCCCTCGCAGTCCCATCCATCTCTTGCTCCTTCCCTCTGCTCCCCACCCCTCCCAGTCCCATCCATCTTCCCTCTGCTCCCCCCCCGCGAGGTCCAAGATGGTGACTCCGTTTACCCCCTCTCTTCCTCCCTCCCTCCCTCCCTCCGGTGCAGGCAACAGTCTTCAGCTTTTTCAGCGTTCCTGGCAGCGGTAGCGATGTACACGCTGCCTTCGGTCTGCCCCGGAAGCCTTCTCTTCAAGTTCCTGTTCCCACCTATGCGGGAACAGGAACTTGAAGCGAAGGCTTCGGGGCAGAGCCAAAGGCAGCGTGTACATCGCTACCGCTGCCAGGAACGCTGGAAAAGACTGCTGCCTGCGGCAGAGGGAGGGAGGGAGGAAGAGAGAGGGGTAGACGGACACGCTCCTCTCCGTCCGTTACTCCGCTTGGCTTCCCTGCCCTCTCTGTCTGCGTCCCGCCTTCCTCTGACGTCAGAGGAAGGCGGGACGCAGACAGAGAGAGCAGGGAAGCCAAGCGGATGGAGAGGAGCGCGTGTGTGCATGTGTTTTTTTTTTTTAACTAATGGCGCGGCGGCGCCTCATCGTCGTTTGGGGGGGCATTGCCCCCCCTCGCCCCCCCCCAGTCTACGCCTATGTGTATAAGGCATAAAAAGGTGCCCTAAATGACCACTGGAGGGAATTGGGGATAACCCCCTCCCACTCCCAAAATACAGAGACACTTTTGCTTTCTATAGACATAAAGCAGGGGTTTGATTAAGGTATTTGGTACTTTATAGTTCTCCCTGATATTTTTGCAGCATTTGACACTCTCAGGGGCCCTTTTACAAAGGTGTGCTAAAAATAGCCTGTGGTAGTGTAGATGTGTGTTTTGGGCATACGCACAGAATCATTTTTCAGTGCACTTGTAAAAAATGCCCTTTTAAAACTTTTGCCAAAAATGGACGTTCGGCAAAATGAAAATTGCCACATGTCCATTTTGGGTCTGAGACCTTACCGCCAGCCATTGACCTAGCAGTAAAGTCTCACACGGTAACTGGGCGGTAACGACCTATGCACGTCAAATGCCACATGGCACGCATCCGATACGTGCGACAAAAATAAAATTACCGCAAGAACCATGCGGTAGCCGGGTGGTAACTCCATTTTGGCGTGTGTTGGGTGCACGTAGATGCTTACGTGGCTTAGTAAAAGGGCCCCTCAATCATTCCATTTTATTGGAGAAGCTTTCCTGTTTTGGGTTAGAAGATGAATTATATCATACCTTTTGCTGGAGGAAGCAGATTGTGCAAGTGGGTCTGGCTTGTGCTTTGTAAAATTGCCTATTGCTCATGTTTGATCTATTCTTACTCTACACCGCCTTGAGTGAATTCCTTCAAAAAGACGGTAAATAAATCCTAATAAATAAAATAAAATAGTACCTCTGGGCTCTTCCTGATCTGTAATACTATTTAATTTATACCTGGTCCCCCTGTGTCAACTGTTTTGTGACGTAAAAGTATATTGTATACTTTATACAGATGACATTCCATTTTTTTCCCGTGTTCTAATTTTTCTGATGCTTGTACCAAGTTGAATCAGTGGCTGCATTTGATATCATCTTGGATGACCTCAAACCATCTAGCTCTGAATTTGCTGAATCAGAATTTATTGTATTTAAGTGCTTTACTGTGGGTGACATTCTTCACAACTGGTTATTGACAGTATTCCTGTTACTTTATAATGACAGGTTATCAGTCTGGTTGTTATTTTGGATTCTCAACTTACTATGCACTCACAAATGTGAGCGGCTGTTAAAGCTACTTTCCATTAACTTGGTTACTTAGTAGATTAAGATCTATGCTTGGTCCTATTGACTTTGTTTCTTTTACAGTCTATCATTCTTTTGACTCTTGAGTATTTTAATACCATGTATTTAGGCAGTTATCTGAGCATTATAGTTGTCTCAAAATGCTACTGCCAGACTTATTGCTGGCATAGGAGCCAACTTTTCAAAATTATTGGGGGTGCTAAGCCCAATGGAAATGACCCTTCCCTGGACACATACAAGGAATTTTCTCAATATTGGGGTACTCAAGCACCCATAGCACCCACAGAGTCAGCTCCAATGATTGCTGGTATTTCAAAGAAGGCTCACGTGTCTCCAACTTTAATAGACCTTCATTGGTAGCTATTTTGTTTTCTAATTACATTTAAAATGCTTCTCAATATTAAGGAAATGCAGGATGTGGCACCTTATATCATTCACAGGTATTGTGTTATGTCATCCTTCCAGAGCTTTACAATCCAAGGGTACTCAACATTTGTCAGTTCCAGCACCTCATAATCTGTTTGGTTGAAGCTAGGATATGAGAGTTGTTTTTTTTTTTTTTTTGTACAGTAGTTGTTCCTCAAGAATTGAACATGCTTACCAGTTGAGCTTAGAATGACTGTAACCATTGAGACTTTTAAGAAATGTGTAGAGGTATATTTGCTCTCTCAGGCCTTTCTTACAACTTAAATGAAGTAGGTATTGAACCCATTCAGGTTTCATTTAATAAAGTATTTTTAAATTAGTTCTGCTAATTCTGTCTTGTTTTACTTGATAGCATATATATCGGTAATCTATAGGCCAGAATTAAAATCTTATAAATAAATGAATAAATAAAAATGGATTTGAAAATGACTCCCCAAAATCTTTATTTTCATTAACCTTAATTCTATTATTGTAAGCTCTTCTTTATTTAAGTGCCATCAAGTCAGTGAGGTCCCGTGGTGGCCCAACTGGTTAGTTGCCTCTGAACTGTGACTGTTTGGTTTTTCAGTCAAGTGGCCGTTAGAGGCGGCCAGTAAAAGATTTTATCGTGTAAGCACTTACCACCACCCATTTTGTAGGCAGTAAGGGCTTGTTTGATATTCCGCACTAACCAGTTAGCATATGGTAACGTATCTGTGCTGATTAGCGCAGGAATACCCACTCTCTCTACCCCCTGACATGCCCCCTCAAAAAATGTACAATAATTTAGGACACTGTTAGTATGCATTAATATAGCAGTTATCGCAGGACACCTCAGCAAGTCTCATGGTAATGCCATTTTAAGCTGCATTATGCATTTATTAGCGCCTAATGCAGCTTAGTAACAGGATCCCTGTGTTCCTTGATCTTGATTAGCAGATGTTTCAGATCATCTTCATTCTCAGTCAGTAAAGTGGTATCCTCAGCATAGCAAATGTTCAGGATTCTATTTGTCTTACCCCTTCTCCAGCCTGTTTACAATAGAAAATGCAGAATTATAAGTTATTCAGACAGTTATAGCATTGTTCTTTTTTTTTTCTGCTCATCCCCCATTGGGGTGGGGTGGGGGCAGGGGTTAATTGCTTTTCATCAACCTCTTGACTGGGCCCCTGCCCTGAATAGCTTCACTACATAGTCCTGCTTGTTAAGCAATTGCTAGCAATGGAGCTCTGGAATTCGTTGCTGAAGGATGTGCTAGCAGCGATTAGCGTATCTGGGTTTAAAAAAGGTTTGTACACATTCTGGAGGAAAAGTCCATAGTCTGTTATTGAGATAGACATGGGGAAGCCACTGCTTGTCCCTGGGATTGGTAGCATGGAATGGTGCTACTCTTTGAGATTCTACATGGAATCTTGTTAGTCTTTATGATTCCAGAATCTTGCTATTCTTTGGGGTTCTACATGGAATGTTGCTACTTTTTGGTTTTCTGCCAGGTACTTGTGACCTAGATTGGCCACTGTTGGAAGCAGGATACTCTGCTAGATAGACCATTGGTCTTTCCCAGTATGGCTATTCTTGTGTTCTTATGTTATGCAATTCCATTCACATTTAGTTCTTTATAAATAACTAGCCGTTAAGCCCGTTTAAAACAGGCGAGTATTGGTATGTTTTATTTTGATTGTGTAACTCCCCCCCCCGCCCTCCCTCCTTCCCTGCCAGCTCGAAGGCCTCCCTCTGTCCATCTCTCCCAGTTCCAGGACCCCCTCCTTCTGACCTCACCATGTCCAGCATCCTCCCTGCTTCCTCCCAGCTCCAAGGCCCCTCTCCCCTCCACAGCTCCAAGGCCCCACCCTCTCCCAGCCAGCTCCAAGGCTCCCCTCTGTCCATCCCTCCCAGCTCCAAGGCCCCCCTCCTTCTGAGACCTCCCATGTCCAGCACTTCTCCTGCCCTCCCCTCCCCAAGGTTGCCACCACCGCTACCCCCCCCCCCCCGAGTCACCGCCGCCCCCCCTCCACCCGGGCCCTCTCTTCTCCATTGAACTTACAGCACCGAAACTGCAGCAGGCAGATCAGCTCCCGTCGGCCTTCCTTCCCTGCCTGTGTCCCGCCCTCATGTGACGTAACGTCGGCGAGGGGCAGGACACAGGCAGGGAAGGAAGGCCAACGGGAGCTGATCTGCCTGCTTGGTTTCGGTGCTGTAAGTTCAATGGAGAAGAGAGGGCCCGGGTGGAGGGGGTCTGGCGGCGACCTCGGGGGGGGGGGAGCGGTAGCGGCGACCTCGGGGGGGAGCGGTAGTGACCTTGGCGGTTCCCTCCTCAGCGCAGTTTCCCTCTCTGTTCTGTTATCACGTGACGCGGGGGCGGGATAGAGAGGGAAGTCTCTACTGCGCATTTGCAAGTGAGTCGGTCACTTGCCATTTATATGTTTGATAGTAAAGAGTCATTAAGGGGGCAGTTCTATTCCTGAGGACATGAGATGAGAGCTTATTCTATAATATCTGGGCACCCAGATCCTGATAGAACACTAGTGTACCTTCCATTTACGTACCTGCAGTTATACTAGCCATTGAGCTGCTGTGACTGCAGTCACATAAATGCAACAGGAATGTGTGTAACTTACCCACCTAAGTTACAGAAGATTGTAAGTGGGACCCTCACCCATATGTATGCCCCCTTGCATTTATGTACTATTCCCAGAATTGCGCACCCTAATTTGGACAAGCTTCTGAGATGCACGCATATCTTAATTGGCTAATAAGTCTTTAACAAGCAATAATTGGATGCTAAGAACCAATTATTGACGTCTGTTGGCACCAATTAGGATTTGCGTGCACATCTGGCTGTGTGCTATTCTATAATGCTGGGTTGTCTAAATCCCACAGCGTGCAATCCAAAAAGTGGTGTGGCCATGGAAGGGGCACTGGAAAAAAGTTGTGCTCAGTGTTACAGAACAATTCTTTTCTATAAAGGGTGCACATCTTTATAGAATATTGCTTAGAGCTGATCTTTTTTGGCACCCATTTTTGAGTACCATTTATAGAATTCCCCCCCCCCCCCCCCCAATGTTGCTTATGCAAACTATTACAGAATAACACTTAGATGCCCTGTAAGCACGTATATTTGTACTTGTACATGTACCCATGTAAGTGCTAATATTCTATACGTGTATGCACACATGGGGTGCATAAATGCAGGTGCCCAGTTATAGAATTACCCTTCACATGTCTGCCCAATAATGAATTTTAAAGTGGTTTGAAATTCCAAAATGGTCATTTGGCATTCAGCCTCATGTGTCTATCCATTAAAATATTTCCATGCGGAACTCAGCAGTTGTAAGACACTAACCAATGAGAGAGCAGCTTTAAAAATGTTTGATGACATCACAATGTGCTTTGGCTTCACTGACATTTTGAATAGTAACATAGTAATGTTGGTCCGTCCCTCCCGCCTGGGTGCGATATGAGAGAAAAACTGAGCCCCGGTTTGCCAGATGTTTGTAGTAGTGGCAGCTTTACCAGAACTCAGTACCCAGGAGTGAGGTAAGGGCAACAAAAACTAACCTCGTCTCCTACTTCTGAAGCGGGAGAGGAATTTAAACTAATTTCAAGATTTTCCCAGTGTCAAGAACAAGAAACACCCACACCATATAAGAAGAAATTTAATTACTTATTTAATTTAACCTTCTGGAATTTAAACTAAACAGTGTATAAAGTTTGCAATGTAAATTATGTGATTAACTTTCTTTCCCTTTTCTTTCACAGGTTGCTCTCCCATGTCACCCAAAATCAGATAAGTATACATACTCTTGTGTTTTTTTTTTCCCCTATCACTCCAAATTTCTTTTCAGGAATTTATTACATATATAAGGATTTTGATCCTTTGTGTGTTATTTATGTCTTACAGGATTTTCACCCCCACCTTTCCTGGATCCAGGTAAGTATTACTCCCTTCTTTTATTTTACCCCCTCCCTTTCCTCTTTTCCAATGTCCAGGCTTTTGAGTATGCTGCAATGCAGTCTCTCTCTTACACTTCCTTCTGAACGTCGCTGGTCTTTCTTGCGTGGGGGCCCGTGTTCTCAGTCACTTCGCTCCTCCAGGCTGTCTTCGTCCTAAACCTCACTCTTAAGCAACCAAAAAGGAAGCAACACCCTTTCTCCCTCTCAAAGACTCCCACTAAATGACATTACTTTTTAACTCTATCAAAACTTTGGAAATATTTAACCTTAAAACAAATATAAATATAATTCCCTAATTTAAAGAACCTAACCTTGTTTTTATAATCCCTAAACTAAAAAAGGAGCGATCCGGTGACGAACAGGAACCCACTCAACACCCAACAATCACTTCCCCCCCCCCCCCCCCCCACTAATCCCAACGATCACACTTCACTCTATATATACAAATTTTACACAACCAGCATTTATTCACCCTTTTCCACCAACTCACTCTTAAATCACTTCTTTTCTGCCAAATCATTCACTTTCCTAAACCTTGACCTGTACCACTCACCCTTCAACCATCTAACACCACCAGCCACATCAGAACACAACCTCTCCTCACCAAAGCCCAACTCCTTCTGCCAACCGCCAGCGACTCCGTAACCAAGGATATGGAGCTTTCGGCTGGATTCCGGGAACCCCTCAGCCAATCAACTGCTTCCCTCAAAATTCCAAGTTTCACTGCTGACCGGCGGAATTTTGGCCAGCAGTGGAAAAATGAAACGAAAACACCCTCAAACCTTAACCTAATTACCCCCAAATTTTCAAAATAATAAAACTTCCCATTCCCTATTAATCTATATTTTCCAAATTTAAAAATACCTACATTTTCCACCCGTCCCACTAAATCACTCTCGGAAACCCCTTTAAAAATCCCAAAATAATTTAAAAAATATTCCAAAAATTCCAACTCCTCCCTCTAAACCTACCCCGTCGAATTAAACAATTTAACCCTTTAGCAACCACCTTAAAACCAACACCCCTCCAAAACCCCATTAAAAATATTCAAATTCAAAATCCAAATCAACCAGAAAAATTCTAAAATATTCCCCGACCCCAAATCCAAAAACCAAATTTAAATAACTTGAAACCCCGAATTTTTAAAAATAAAAGTTTCTATTTCCACAATTTTAAATTAAATTAATTAAAATTTCGGGTCAAGCGACCCCTTACCTTAAAGTTGATTTTCCCCCTTCACGAAGACTCCCGCTGGTTCCGGTCCCGGTCCTCCGGTTTCCAAAACAGAGCTAAAACAAAAAAACGTCCGTGTCCGGGCCCAAAATTTAGGCCCCGCTTCGGCCTACACGGGAACTTTTTTTCCGGGCACGCCTCATGCACGAACGTCTTCGCTCCTCCCGCCTCTCCTCTTCACTCCGGCGACCAGCGCCAAAGCCGCCCGATGCTTCCAGGTGCTCCGCCGTCACGCCACGCCAAAAGCTGCCCCAACCGGCCCTGAAAACGGCCGCACACAACCCGGACTCGTCCCTCCCCACCCGGGCCAATGTCGGCCCCGCCAACACCGTAACTGCCCGGTGCCCTCCTTTGCTCCTGGGAATGTGCCCAAACGTTCCCGGGGGACCGATAAACCTGGCGCCTGCCTCCCCTCAACGCTCCTTGGACCCCCTCCTTTTCCCAGTCGCTGGAGAAGCTGCAGAAATGCTCTTCCCTCCATTGCCCTACTGCCCCACCGGAACCCCCCTTCAACAATCAGCCCCACCGTGCACGGCCCCAAAACGGGCCCAAAATCACCCCGCAAGCGCCCCCGTTCCACTAGAAACACTGGCTACTACGGCGTCTCTCCTCCCTGACAGCCCCCAGGACCCTCCGGAGCCCAGGCAATCCCGGACCAGGTAAGTTTTTATTTTTTTCCCTAACCCTAGGTTACAGTAACATAGTAGATGACGGCAGAAAAAGACCTGCACGGTCCATCCAGTCTGCCCAACAAGATAACTCATATGTGCTACTTTTTGTGTATACCCTACTTTGATTTGTACCTGTGCTCTTCAGGGCACAGACCGTATAAGTCTGCCCCGCCTCCCAACCACCGGCTCTGGCACAGACCGTATAAGTGTGCCCAGCACTATCCCTGCCTCCCAACCACCAGTCCCGCCTCCCAACCACCGGCTCTGGCACAGACCGTATAAGTCTGCCCAGCACTATCCCTGCCTCCCAACCACCAGTCCCGCTTCCCACCACCGCCTCTGGCACAGACCGTATAAGTCTGCCCAGCACTATCCCTGCCTCCCAACCACCAGTCCCGCTTCCCACCACCGGCTCTGGCACAGACCGTATAAGTCTGCCAAGCACTATCCCCACCTCCCAACCACCAGCCCCGCCTCCCGATCTTGACTAAGCTCCTGAGGATCCATTCCTTCTGCACAGGATTGCTTTATGCTTATCCCACGCAAGCAGCAAAACAAACAAGCAAACAAACAAAAAAAAGAAACAAAAAGCAAAACACCAGGGGTGGGATTGATTAAAGCTAATATTTTTATTTCTGAAGCAAAACCATATATCTTCTTTTAGTTTCTAGGATATTTTATAAGTATGGTAACATATTCTAGCATGTGCATAAAATGATTTGGCTTAATATCCTGGGAAATGAAGATGCTTCACGCTTGGTCTCAGCTGCATTTTTGTGGATGCGGCAGAATTTTTTACTGTGTGCTATGGTGTGTATCAATGCCTGCTTTTATAGTAAGTTTGGCCATCAGGATTTTTGCCAGTATAATTAATATGCTAGTTCTACGTGAACTCTGCTGTAACTAAGTAAAGGCATTGATTACTGCACTTGAAGGCTAATTGGATCATGTAACTAATTATACTTTGTCCAAAATGCCACGTTTCGTTACTTTGAATCCTGTTTTGTGCAAGTGCGGAAAAAAAATGCCCTCTTGCCAGCTCTCTTTCTGAAAACAAGTTTGAAGACAGAACCAATATGAGATTTCAATTTCTCATAGACTTTTTTTTCCCCAAATCTGAAACCAACTAGGCAGTTGATGTAGTTGTGTATTTTTAATTGTATTTGCTTGGAGATTCAATGTTTTTGTTTACATTTTATTAAAAAGTGGCATCCATATATGTCTTTTGTTAGTGAGTTTTGGTTACTTAGAAATTAATCAGTTTAATTTATTAATTAATCCTTTACCTACTTCCATTTTATGCTGTACCTCCTACCTCCTTAACTTATTGCCCAGCTGAGGGCTGGAAGTGAGACTGAACCCCTCAGTGTCTCCATAGTGCTAGCGGAAGTCCCTCTTTTCCTCCACTGAACTCATGCTTATAGTTTTAGGGATCTCAGCATTTGATTTGGTTGATCATTCATTCTATTTTACTGTGCAGATTGCATTCTATCAACCTAACAGATTAGCTGTGAAACAGGTTCTCATCTTTAATTCAAAATCAATCTTTTGTGATTAACTTCCACCACACTTCTTCTCATCGGAACTTGTCCTATGGTCAGTTTTGTCACTTTTGTTTAAAAGTTTCCAGAGTCCACTGACTAAGTTTATCCAAGATGCAGGTATCTCTGCTTATTGTTATGCAGATGATGATCTGCTATTACTTACTACTGATCCCCTTACTCCAGACAAAGCTCCACTACAAGATTGTTTCACATTGATTTCCTCCTGGCTTACTAAACATTCTTCATTCTTGAATCCATTCTAAGATGGCAGCAACATGGTTTTCAAAATGTTATCCTCCTCCTGTAATTGTTCCTAATCTATCTGGTTCATCTATTCACCTTATTCTAAGTATCTAAGAGTTCTCTTAGATACTCATTTTATAATTTTATCTTTCAATTCTCACATCTCTTCAGTTAAGAGGTGTTTCCTTATCCTACACCAGTTTAGGTCAGTGTGCAGCCTTCTAACTTTTTCTGCTCAGCAGTCAACCTTATTTGCACTTCTGATTTCAAGATTCGACTATTGCAATTTGCTACTTATTGGTTTGCTCCAGATATCTATCAGTTGAACATAAGAATAGCAATACTGGGTCAGACCAATGGTCCATCTTGCCCATTCCAGATCACCTGGCAGACACCCAATTAGTAGCAACATTCCATGCTACCAATTCCGGGGCAAGTAGTGGCTTCCCCCGTGTCCATCTCAATAACAGACTATGGACTTTCCCTCCAGAACTTGTCCAAACATTTTTTTAAACCCAGATATGCTAACTACTGTTACCACATCCTCTGGTAGTGAGTTCCAGAGCTTAACTATTCTTTGAGTGAAAAAATATTCCTCCTATTTGTTTTTAAAGTATTTCCATATGATTTCATTGTGTCCCCTGGTCTTTGTACTTTTTAAAAGAGTGCAAAATCAATTCACTTCTACCAGTTCTATACCACTCAGGATTGTGTAGACCTCAATCTTATCCTCTCTCAGCCATCTCTTTTCGAAGCTGAAGAGCCCTAAACTCTTTAGCCCTTCCTTATACGGGAGGAGTTCCATCCCCTTTATCATTGAACCTTTTCTAATTCCACTATATCTCTGAGATACAGCGACCAGAACTGAACACAATACTCTAGGTGAGGTTACACCATTGAGCGATATAGAGGCATTATAATATTCTTGGTCTCATTTTGCATCCGTTTCCTAATAATTCCTAGCATCCAGTTTGCTTTTTGGCCATCGCTGACACCGGGCAGAATATTTCACTTAGATCTTTTTCATGAGTTCTGATTCCGGTTGACCCTAGCATCAGGTAACTATGATTCAGATTATTCTTCCCAATGTGCATCACTACATTTGTCCACATTAAATTTCATCTGCCATTTGGATGCCAGACAGTTTCCTAAGGTCTTCCTTCAATTTTTCACAATCTGCATGTATTTTGACAACTTTGAATAGTTTTGTGTCATCTCCAAACTTAATGACCTCACTTGTCCATCCATTTCCAGATTGTTTATAAATATGTTAAATAGCACCTGTCCCAGTACAGATCCTTGTGGCACTCCACCATTCACCCTCCTCCATTGAGAAAAATGGCCATTTAACCCTCCCCTCCAATTTGATCCACTCTATCATTGCAACATAATTTGTACCCTGATAAAACAGTGTCCCATTGATTGCCCTCTTTCCACCAGATCTCTGAGATGCGTATTATTTCTGCCTCTTCATTTAGTGCTAAATACTCCAACTCTCCAATCTTATTTTTTAGGCTTATAGCATTTGTATATGGACACTTCAAACTGTGTTCTTTCCTAGCATCTACAAGCTGCTTTAAAGTTGATGGAGATAATTTACATCCTTTACTCTGTTCTTCCATTAAACACTCCTGGCTTTCTTTCACCATTATTGAAACCTCTCTATTGGGATTCCCTAAAGATCTTGTTTCAATAGTGTCCTTCGAAGATACTCCACACTGAACCATGTGCTCTTCAGTGACTGTCTGCCCCCCCCCCCATTTTCGTTTAAAAGGTGCTTCATCTTCTTTTTAAATGTTGGCGCCAGCAGCCTGGTTCCATCCCAGTTAAGGTGGAGCCCATTCTTTCGGAACAGGCTCCCTCTTCTACAGAAAGTTGTCCAGTTCCAAACAATCTAAATCCCTCATCCTTGCACCATTGTCTCAACTATGGATTGAGACTTTGGAGCTCTGCCTATCTCTTGGGTCCTGCGCATGGAACGGGCAGCATTTTGAAAATGCTACCCTGGAAGATCTGGATTTCAGCTTTCTAAAGAGCCTAAACTTGGCTTCCAGAACCTCCCTCCCACATTTTACTATGTCATTGATACCCACATGTACCAAGACAACTGACTCCTCTCCAGCACTATCTAAAATCTTATCGAGGTGATGCATGATGTCCACCTCTTTCGCACCAGGCAGGCGAGTGACCAGGTGACCCCCATGCCCTCCAGACACCCAGCTATCTATATGTCTAATGATTGAATCACCAACTACAACAGCTGTCCAAACCCTTCCCTCCTTGTCAGAAGCTCCTGGAGACACATCCTCAGTGTGAGAAGATACTGCATCTCTTCGTGGATGATCCTGGTTACAGGATTACTTCTTACTTCACCAGAATACAAACTGTCCAGAATACAGCAATTAGACTATTTGTTGTTCTTAGAAATTTGGCCATTTTTCTCCTTTGTTTATGCATCATTATTGGTGACCTGTCTAATATTTCTTCTAATATAAACTTTTTACTGTGATATATAAATCATTATATTCAGATGCCCCTTTGTACATACCTTACCAACTAGGCTCATATAAACCTTCCATTAATTTTGTTTGTCAATTGAAGCACTTCTTTCTTTTCCTGGGACCAGTTTGTGCTCATTTAGGGGGTCTTTTACTAAGGCAGGCCAGCTGATTTTTAGTGCTAGCTAAAACTCTACCGCACATTAGTAAAAGACCCCCTTGGAGAGCACTGAAGATTGTACTTTTTATTTTCTTGGCTCTCATTTGTGAAGCTTTTTGCCTCTTGAGCTCTGAGCAGAATCTGTTTTAATTAATTACAAGTCTGAATTCAAGACCTATTTATTTAAGAAGGCTTTTAAAAATGTTTTCCTATGACGGCATGGGGTAGGATATCTATAGTAGATTTGCTTATTATTTTATATTATTTGATTTGGATTTTTTAAATTTTGTTTAGATTCTATTTCATTTTGCCTTTCGTTTGGGCCTTTCCTGTTTTTTTTTTAATTGTGGCATTCATTTCCTTTTGTTTTAAATAGAATTTTATACTATGTTGTACACCGTTTTGCTGTACAATGTATTAAGAGCGGTATATTAAGTTTTCAATAAACTATAAATTATATAGAAAAATGAAGGCAGTGGTTAGCGCCAAACTGCTCTGGGGATGGAGTTGGCACTTGGCTAGTTAAGAAGGACTGCAAAAATGTCACTTTTTACAAAAGGGCAGTAGGGGTAGCACTGTCTTAGCGTGTGGCGATTCTTTTGCCCTATTGCTGGGCTCTAGGGGGAGCCTGCTGGTAGTTAAGACTCCTGTGGTCAATTCTGGTGCTAGAAGATATTTTTTTAATTTTCTAGCACCGAGGGCATGCCTGCCAGAAATCGTGCAGTGCCGCACACTTCCCGGTTACCACTAGGCTATTGCCAGAGCCCCTACTGCCTTCTGAGTAGGAGATGGTAAGGGTTCCTCCAATAAATGGCCACACAATAAGTGTTTTAACTTGCTGCATAGCTATTTCCTTCCTTACAAGAAAAAAAAACCTTTTACTGGTGGCGGTAAAAGGGGGCCTCGGCATGTGGCAAATCTGCACGCTGGTGCCACCACAGGGCATCTTTTACCGCCATTTGGTAAAAGAACTCCTTATGTAGTTCCCCATAGCTGATCAAGTACTGAATATCACACTTAGGGGGTCTCTTATTAAGGTGCGCTAGTGTCTTTAGCTCACGCTAAAAATCAGCTGGTGCTAAACACTGAGACGCTCATTATATTCCTATGGGCATCTCAGCATTTAGTGCCAGCTAAAATCCTAGCACACCTTAGTAAAAGACCCCCCTTCCCTTAACCAGCTATGTTTTAGTTGGCTCCGTAAACCCAAAAATTCAATGCTGGTGCCCAGACATGCCCTGGTATTGAACTTCTGTGTTTAATTCCGGTGGCAGTCAGCAAAATACTGATGGCTATCAGCTAAATATCTGGTCTCATATCATCTATCCAGTCTGCCTATCATCCATTCCATCTACTGTCCCTTCTCCTCCTTTAAAAATCCTATGTAATTGTCCCAAACTTTCATGAATTCAATACAATTTTCATTTCCACCACATCCACTGAGAGGCCATTCCACACATTCACCACCCTTTCCATGAAGAAGTATTTCCTTAGGTAACTCCTGAATCTGTCTCCTTTCACTTTCATCCTATGCCCCCTTATTCCAATTGAAAGAGACTTGTCTCCTGTGCATTTATGCCACGGAGGTATATAAACATCTCTATTATATCTCTCCTCTCCTGCCTTTCTTCCGTAGTATACATAATGAGATCTTTAAGTTCATCACTGTATGCTTTATGACAAAGACCACTGACCATTTTAGTAACTGTCCTCTGGACCAGTGATGTAGCTATGTGGGGCCAGGGGGGCTGGGCCCCTGTAGATTTGGCCCTGGACCACCCTGCTGATGACCCTCTCGACCCCCCCTCCCGCTGCCAACCCTCCCCCACCATCGGCTACCTTTGCTGGCAGGGGACCCCAACCCCACCAGCCAAGGTCCTCTTCTTCTGGCATAAGGCTTCGTTCACTGTCACTGTCTTGATCTCATCTTCTCCTCCAACTGTTCACCTTCTAGTTCCTTGTCTCTGATCATCCCTCCTCTGATCACCATCTTATAACTTTCACACTTAAATCTCCTCCCTCCCAGTCCCGTCCTATCCTATCTAATTTATCTAGGAATCTTCACGATATTGACCCTTCATCTCTATCCTCCCATGTTTCAAACCTCCTCTCTACTGTGGCACCATCCACGTCTGTCAACGAGGCTGTTTCTTCTTACAACAATACTCTATCCTCTGCCTTAGACACTCTTGCACCTTTGATGACGCGCCCTGTAAGGCGTACAAAACCCCAACCTTGGCTGACTTCTAATATCCGCTACCTACGTTCCTGTACCCACTCCGCCGAACGCCTCTGGCGGAAATCTTGGGCCCTTGCTGATTTCTTACACTTTAAGTTCATGCTGACCTCCTTCCAATCTGCTCTTTTACGTGCCAAACAGGATTATTATATCCAACTGACTAACTCTCTTGGCTCTAATCCTCGACTTCTCTTCACCACACTGAACTCTCTCCTCAAGGTGCCCCCTCCCCCAACTCCCCCTTCATTATCTCCTCAGACCCTTGCTGAATTTTTCACAACAAGGTTCAAAAGATAAACCTTGCTTTCTCTACCTCACCAGCTCTCCTCCACTAGTCCGTTCCCCTCTCTCTCCTTCCCCTCATTCCCTTTCCTCCTTTCCTGAAGTTACTATTGAGGAAACTACACTTCTCCTTTCTTCCTCAAAATGTACCACCTGTTCCTCTGATCCCATTCCCACCCACCTTCTTAATGCCATCTCTCCTACTCTTATTCCTTTTATCTGTCACATTCTCAACCTCTCACTTTCCACTGCGACTGTCCCTGCTGCCTTTAAACATGCTGTGGTCACACCTCTCCTTAAGAAGCCTTCACTCGACCCTACTTGTCCCTCTAATTACCGACCCATCTCCCTCCTTCCTTTTCTCTCCAAATTACTTGAGCGTGCTGTTCACCGCCGCTGCCTTGATTTTCTCTCCTCACATGCTATTCTTGACCCACTACAATCTGGTTTTCGCCCTCTCCACTCAACCGAAACTGCGCTTACTAAAGTCTCCAATGACCTATTACTGGCTAAATCCAGAGGTCAATATTCCATCTTCATTCTTCTTGATCTTTCCGCTGCGTTTGACACTGTCGATCACAGCATACTTCTCGATACCCTGTCCTCACTTGGATTCCAGGGCTCTGTCCTTTCCTGGTTCTCTTCCTACCTCTCCCTCCGCACCTTTAGTGTTCACTCTGGTGGATCCTCTTCTACTTCTATCCCTCTGCCTGTCGGCGTACCTCAGGGTTCTGTTCTTGGTCCCCTCCTCTTTTCTATCTACACTTCTTCCCTTGGCTCATTAATCTCATCCCATGGCTTTTCCTACCATCTCTATGCTGATGACTCCCAAATCTACCTTTCTACCCCTGATATCTCACCTTGCATCCAAACCAAAGTTTCAGCGTGCTTGTCTGACATCGCTGTCTGGATGTCTCAACGCCACCTGAAATTAAATATGACCAAACCGAGCTTCTCATTTCCCCCCCCAAACCCACCTCCCCGCTCCCCCCGTTTTCTATTTCTGTTGATGGCTCTCTCATTCTCCCTGTCTCCTCAGCTCGAAACCTTGGGGTCATCTTTGACTCTTCTCTCTCCTTCTCTGCTCATATCCAGCAGATTGCCAAGACCTGTCGTTTCTTTCTTTACAACATCCGTAAAATCCGCCCCTTTCTTTCCGAGCACTCTACCAAAACCCTCATCCACACCCTTGTCACCTCTCGTTTAGACTACTGCAATCTGCTTCTTGCTGGCCTCCCACTTAGTCACCTCTCCTCTCTCCAGTCGGTTCAAAACTCTGCTACCCGTCTCATCTTCCGCCAGGGTCGCTTTACTCATACTACCCCTCTCCTCAAGACCCTTCACTGGCTCCCTATCCGTTTTCGCATCCTGTTCAAACTTCTTCTACTAACCTATAAATGTATTCACTCTGCTGCTCCCCAGTATCTCCCTACACCCCTTCCCGTGCACTCCGCTCCATGGATAAATCCTTCTATCTGTTCCCTTCTCCACTACTGCCAACTCCAGACTTCGCGCCTTCTGTCTCGCTGCACCCTACGCCTGGAATAAACTTCCTGAGCCCCTACGTCTTGCCCTGTCCTTGGCCACCTTTAAATCTATACTGAAAGCCACCTCTTTAACATTGCTTTTGACTCGTAACCACTTGTAACCACTCGCCTCCACCTACCCTCCTCTCTTCCTTCCCGTCCACATTAATTGATTAGATTTGCTTACTTTATTTATTTTTTGTCTATTAGATTGTAAGCTCTTTGAGCAGGGACTGTCTTTCTTCTATGTTTGTGCAGCGCTGCGTACGCCTTGTAGCGCTATAGAAATGCTAAATAGTAGTAGTAGTAGTAGTTCTGTTTTTGTGAGTCTGACGTCCTGCACATTGTACATGCAGGACGTCAGACTCAGAAATGGAATGAAGCCTTGTGCCGGAAGAAGAGGACTTCGGCTGGCGGGGGTTGGGGTCCCCCGCCAGCAAAGGTAGGCGACGGCGGTGGTGGGGGAGGGTTGGCGGTGGGAGGGGGGTCGAGAGGGTCATCGGCAGGGGGGGGTCAAAGTTGGTGGTGGTGGCGGCGGGGGAGGGGTCAAAATGGCGGGGGGTATGCGGCACGGGGGGGGGGGGGGCTAAAATGTGTCCTCTCACCTTGGACTCTGGACCCCCCTCCCACACTGAAGTCTGGCTACGCCCCTGCTCTGGACTGACTCCATTCTGGCTACATCTTTTTGAAGGTGTGGAGTCCAGAACTGTACACAGTACTCTGAACGAGGTCTTACTAGAAACTTGTACAGAGGCATTGTCACCTCTTCTGCTGGTGGCTCTCACTATGCACCCAAGCATCCTTCTGGCTTTTGCTGTTGCCTTTTCTACCTGTTTGCCCACCACCAAGTCTCGCTCCCCTTTCGTACACAGAAGTATTTTACCTCCTAAACTGAACCACTCCCTCAGGTTTTTGTAGCACAAATTCATGACCCTGCATTTTTAGCATTAAATCTGAGCTGTCAAATTCTGAACCATTCTTCAAGCCTTGCTAGGTTCCTCCTCAAGGTATCCACACCTTTGAAAGTATCTACCCCAGTGTTTCCCCAAGTCTGGTCCTGGAGTACCCCTTGCCAGTCAGGTTTTCAGGGTATCCACAATGAATATGCATGAAAGAGATTTGCATATAATAGAGGCAGTGTGTGCAAATCAAGTTCATACTGTACATATTCATTGTGGATAGCCTGAAAGGGATACGCCAGGACTGGACTTGGAAAACACTGGTTCTACCCTATTGCAGATGTTGATATTGTCCGCAAAGAGACAAACATTAAACAGACAACTCTTCAGCAATATCACTTACAAAAATGTTAAGAAGCAGACCAAGAACCAAAACTTGCATCACACCACTAGTAACACCCCTTTCCTCAGAGTGAGATCCATTTACCATTGCCCTCTGTTGCCTTCCACTCAACCAGTTTCTAACACCTCCAGTCCATTTATTATGTATCTTATTCCCTATCCAGTTTCTCATTCTTCTTCTTTTTACTTCCTCCATTTCCACCCATCCTTCCCTTTCAAAAATTCACCCATTCTTCTGTATCTTATTCCCTCCACCACCCTGCCTCATTACATAGTAACATAGTAAATGATGGCAGATAAAGACCTGTACAGTCCATCCAGTCTGCCCAACAAGATAAGCTCATTCACATAGTATATGTATACCCGAGTTGATTTGTCCTTGCCTTTCTCAGGGCACAGACTGTAGAAGTCTGCCCGGCACTGTTCTTGTACTAAGTTTTGAAGCTAACGTTGAAGCCCCTTAAAATTTACACTCCAGCCCATCCCTATCTGTTCAGTCACAATCAGGGCACAGATGGTAGAAGTCTGCCCAGCTCCCGTTTTTTTTCCCAATTACTGGCGTCGCCACCCAATCTCTGCTAAGATTCCACAGAACCATTACTTCTACTACCTTCCAAATCCTCAGTCCCCCAAATCCTTCATAACCTCTTGCCAACTTACTTCACTCTGCTTGTTCTTTACAGCCCAATATACCCCTACTCCTAGCCCCACTTAATCTCTCCCTCTTTCTTCAATTACTATCCTTCCAGAGATCTCAGTCCCTAGCCAATTACCAGTCTGTTCTATTCTTCTGTCCCCGCTTTATTCTGAGTGCTTGCCACTCTCATCCCTCTTTCATCACTTGACTTGTCTTTCTCCCACCTTCTCAGCATCTATTTCCATGTCTTTCCTTCTCCCTGAGCACCTGCCTCCTGCCCCTCTTCCCCACCATCTGGCCTTCTGCTTCTCCCTGCTGCTGTCATCACTCTCCCAGCATCTTCCTTCTCGCATGCTCTGCCTCTCCCACCCCTCAACCATCACTTTCCCTATTTCTGCCTTAACACCTTCCCTCAGACTAAGTAGCAGGAACTTGTCTCTTTGCTCCCCACCACTCAGTCTTCTGTGTTGCCATGTCATCATTGCAAGTATATATCATGTGACCAAAGCTCACCAAGTCAATCTGACAGGAACCAGAAATCTGATTTTTCTGTACTGCAGCAGAGCTATAAAGTGACCTTATTACTTTAAGGTGTATATGCACCAACACGTGATAGACAAATTACTGTGTGTGAATGAGCTAAAAATTAGCCCGCAATGCACACACGAAAAAAAGGAAAACGAATTCACACCTGGAATTCACATACACACCAGCCCTAAAGGTTTCGTTTACATTAGTGACATAGTTTGTCTGTGTGTGTGTTTTTTGTGGAGGGAAGGCAAAGATATATTTATTTTTTATACCATCAAATGTTCTAGGTGTATTACAATTCTGTACACATAACCATCAAAAACAGATTAAAACAAAACAATAGAGTGTAGAGGTAGTGGAGGACTTGTCATATGGCTATTTGACCCTGATTGTTATTTCTAGAGGGAAGTGTATTGTTAATTTTCCCCTCTAGTTTTGCCTCCGACACAGCTGCTTTGACCATGTTGGGCATAGTACATTTGTGGGGTTATTAAAGTCCTTGTTTGTACGATTTGGATTTGGGTGTCTGCTGTTTGTTCTGCTGTACTTAAGTAGTCCATTACCTAGATTAATTCTCATATCTAAGCTATTAAACAGTGTAAAATGCTTGAGCAAAAAAGAGAGCTTTCAGGGAATTGTGTGTATGTTAATAGCCTGATATCAGAAGGTAAATGATAAGACTCCAGCCCTGGTCTCTTAAATTGTACTTTTGTAATGTTCCTTCTAATCTTGGGGTTCTGCTGGGCCTATAGCTTTTTAGAACTGTTGACAAAAAGAAATCATATACCCTCCCTTCCATTCCCCTCCCTAGCATTTTTTCTCTTTCCCTCCTCCCTCTTGCCACATTGTGTCCCCCAGCACTCATCCCCTCCCCTCCCCTACCAGGTCCAGTATCTCTCGCTCTTTCTACCCTCCTCCCCACTAGGTCCAGCATCTCGCCTTCTATCTCTTATTCATGTCCCCCCATCACCAGTTACTGCATCTCGTCTTCCCCTTAGCATGTCTTCCCTTGCATTAATGCTGTGCTCTGAGCATACAGCTTCAAATATAAATGTAACACCTAATTTTTGCTAGCACATGCAGTAAGTTAATTATGTGTAAAGTTGATTCATGTATGAGCAACCTAAACATATTGGTACACATTTGCACATGTGCTGGAATGTTGTTCTGTGCATAAATATCAGCATTGCAAAAATGGATCATGTGCAGCATAATATTCCAGCAGATGAGCAGGAACAATTTTTTTCTGTTCAGACCTATGCCCAGAACCGTCACCTGCCCTAGTCTGTTTCTTTACACATGATCTTCATGGATGCCACAAAGGAAGTTGTGGGTACTATTATGCTTGCAGCAAAAAGAACAAGCAGGCATTAACCCCCTAAGTCAAGTTGCCAAAAATTGCACATTTAATTGAATGAGCCAATTAGTGCCAATAATTGGCTTTTTAACAAGCGGTTATTGGCACTAATTAGATTTCATTGGAACTTACATGTGTAAATTTAGGTGCAGGATCCATGCCTAAATTTTATGCATGAGTAAAAAAAAAAAATAGGGGGCACGGAAATTGGAGGGTTATGGGCAGAACAGGGGATCATGGAATGCGGGAGTTCCTAGCATTCCTAGTATTTACATGCTTTAAGAACAGATATGCATTTAAGTATGTACATTTGCACCATGTTTCAGTTGGTGCAAATAGCCACACCTAAAGTTAGATGCGAGTCCTAAGCACTAATCTATAAACCTTGCTTAACTTTAAGCGTGGCTTATAGAATAGCAATTTTGTTTTTCTATTTTTTAGGTACTATATGTAGAATCTAGCCCTGATGCTCACAGACAGGACAGCTAATCCATCAATACCCCTTCAGACCTGATGCTTATGTTCCTGTATTTGCTCATCTTAGTCTTCTGTGCAGTTCTCTGTATTGGGGCAGAATAGCTAATAGCATATTAAAATCAGTGGTTATGAGGCTATGTGCCAGTACAAAAACCATAGATTGTGAGCCCACTAGGGACAGAGAAAGTACCTGAATGTAATATGTAAACCACTTTGATTGTACTACGGAAAAGTGATCTTTCAAATGCATGACTCATATCCATGGTGTCTAAAGCAAGGTTTTGCAAGGGGTAAGCTTCTGCACAAACCGCACACTAGTGTCGGTGCAAGCTTCCTGCATCAGCCCTTCTGTGATTAGCTAATAACAGAGAAACCCAGTCTTCATTTTCTTTTCTATCCCACTTCCTCTTTTCTTTGCGGTCACTAATCTACTGTAGGTACTCGGTGAATGTGCCCAATCTTTTACAAGGAAACCTCTGGGAGACATCAGTGCCTAAGTTTAAAGAGCTGGTAATTAGACTCCTGTGGCTGCTACAGTTTTGAAGTATGATTTCTGCTGGCTGTAGCCTCCAGCCACATGATGCTCAAACTGGGGAAAATTAGCATGTGGTTTGCATTCAAAACAGAGCCGCTTGCAACACACTGTCCTTGGAGGGACCAGAACAGTCATATTGGAAAAGTTTACAATAGGGGACTGTATAGGAGTTTAGGAACAGAGAATGAGGTTGGGGCATTGAATTTAATACTTCTAAAACTGAACAATATCAGAGAATGCAATGCACAAGTACAGATTGTACTGCATTAGTGCACATTATTTACTGTAGGTCCCATTTCAAACAATGGGACTGGTTATATAACAAATGTCAGCAGATAAAGGCTTGTATTCATTACTGACATTAGTGTGTTGTAATGCAGTAGCACACTTTAGCAAATCTAACCCTTAGATTGTAGTTCCAACTCTGTGTGCCATTTTCTGTGAAATATTGCCTGCATAAAAAAGAGATGCAAATGTACTTGGGTACTTTGTAGCAATAAATTTCAAAATGAAAGTATGCATACACTTTCACTTTGAAAATTAGTGCTGGGAAATCAAGATAACATGATGATTCAACTGGTTGTGCTCTTTGCTGATAAGAGACAAATGTGAGAACTACAGGGCTTCTTTCAGGACCAAGTCAATCACTGATTATGAGTTTCGCCAAGTGGCGGCGCATATTTGCTGACACACTGCTTTTGTTGCAGGCCTGGCTGAAGGAGTGACTTCCCATCCCCAGGAGGTAGAGATCATGCTTAGTTCAGTCAAGCATATACCCCGATTCTATAAAGGTCGCCAAAATTAGCATGTGCAAATTTAGGTGTGTTCCCGATTTGCAAGTACAATTTAATGAGCCAATTATTGGAACAAATTAAATTTAATTGGAACTAACGCACGTAAAGTTAGGTGTGGGATCCAGGCCTAAAATTTACACATGGTTCAAAAAAGGGGGCATTGAAATGGGAGAGCCATGAGTGGTTTTGAGTTACGCACATAATTATAGAATATGGGTGCTCCGCATGTAAATTTAGGCATGGGCATTTGCACCACACTTTTGTTGGTGCAAATGGTGGCACTTAAATTTACGCTCGACCTCTCCACATAAGCATTCTATAAACTGTTCCAAACTTTAGGTATGGTTTATAGAATACCAATTTTATGTGGGTATTTTTAGGGAACTGATTTTTTTAGACGCCATATATAGACTCTAGCCTGTAATGCCTTTGGTAGCAGCCAAAGTGCAAGTGAACAATGTGAGGAGTCATTCTGCTCCCTTTCAGAATGTGGAAGGTTTGAATCTGGCTGAAGTAAGTGCTTTGCCACTGGCACTGGGCTTTTGGACTAAAGAAAATGAGACCAGGAAGCCCTCTAGCCCTATTAAAAGTGGAGAAGATGACTGTTCAAGCACTCTGTATTTATTTCAGCTTTGGTAGTCAGCTTTGTTCTTCCATTGGCCCTCTCAGTGTTGTGATCTTGATTAGCCTGGGCTAAACTTCCTACTGAAATACTTGACTGTATTTGGAATGTTTCTGCATCTTTGGAGCAAACTGTGTCTTCAATGACATCAGGAACCTTAGATTTTATTTTATTTACATTTGAACCCTGCGCTATCCCACTCATGGCAGGCTCAATGCGGCTTACATGGGGCAATGGAGGGTTAAGTGACTTGCCCAGAGTCACAAGGAGCTGCCCGTGCCAGGAATCAAACTCAGTTCCTCAGGACCAAAGTCCACCACCCTAACCACTAGGCCACTCCTCCTGCTTTGGAGCCCAGAGGGATCAATTTGACTGGGTTGGAGCTTCTCTTCACTCAAGGTCTCTTGGTGCAAGAATAAGAATATGGGACAGCCTAAACAGGAAAATGTAGAAATTTATGTTTAGAGCATTGTGTTTGTACTGTACACCTATATATGCACATTTTATAACCTATACATATATATTAGAACTCTGCCTCCTGTTTGTCCAAACTATGCGCCCAGGAATGCCTTAACGCAGATTGCGTATAATGAGATGCACACTTTTTGTCCACATACTTTTTACATACATATATGATCACAGTTTTATAAAGGTCCTTATATACACAGGAGAAGATTTATAAAATGACCCCTATACTTTTGGATGACATATATCGATGCATCCCTAGAGGTGGAGACTAAGCAAAGGTGGGGAAGGATTTGCACCTATGTTTACCGGCATATGAGCACATACAATTATAGCTGTTTTGAAGCAAGTGTAAATGTGCACCCCTACTTTCCTTGAGATAATTTTATAAAAGCATGGAAAGGGAAATGGGACTTGATATACCGCCTTTCTGTGGTATTTTTGCAACTACATTCAAAGCGGTTTACATATATACAGGTACTTATTTTGTATCTGGGGCAATGAAGGGTTAGGTGACTTGCCCAGAGTCACAAGGAGCTATAGTGGGAATTGAACTCAGTTCCCCAAGGTCAAAGTCCACTGCACTAACCACTAGGCTACTCCTGAGCTGGGTGATGTAGGGCATCTAGATTTTCAGAAAGCTTTTGATAATGTCCTTTATCAGAGCCTCCTGAGAAAAATGACCATTTTTCTCAGTGGAAGAGGGTGAATAGTGGAGTGCCACAGAGATCTGTAATGGGACCAGTGCTATTTAACATATTTTTATAAATTGGAACGACAAGTGAGGTAATTAAATTTTCAGATTACACAAAATTATTCAAAGTTGTTAAAACACATGCAGACTGTGAAAAGTTGCAGGAAGACCTTAGGAAATTGGAAGACTGGGCATCCAAATGGTAGATGAAATTTAATGTAGATAAATGCAAAGTGATGCATATTGGGAAGAATAATCCAAAACATAGTTACTTGATGCTAGGGTCCACCTTAGGAGTCGGCACACAAGAAAAAGCTCTAGGTGTCATCTGCCCAGTATGTGGCAGCGACCAAAAAAGCAAACAGGATGTAGGAATTATTAGGAAAGAGATGGAAAATAAAATGAAGAATATTGTAATGCCTCTTTATCACTTCATGGTGCAACCACACCTTGAGTATTGCATGCAGTTCTGGTTGCCATATCTCAAAAAAAGATAGTGGAATTAGAAAAGGTTCAAAGAAGAGCGACCAAATGATAAAGGAGATGGAACTCTTCTCATATGAGTAAAGGCTAAAGAGCTTAGGGCTCTTCTGCGTAGAAAAGAGATAGCTGAGGTAGGATATGACCGAGGCTACAAAATCCTGAGTGGTGTAGAGCAGGTAAAATGGAATCACTTTTTGCTCTTTCAAAAAGTACAAAGACGAGACACTCAATGAAGTTACATGATAATTCTTTTAAAACGAATAGGAGGAGATATTTTTTCACTCAGCAAATAGTTAAGCTCTGGAACTCATTGCCAGAGGATATTTATTTATTTAGGTCATTTATATCCCGCCTTTTGCCGCAGTTTAGCAGCCCCAAAGCGGCTTACAATGAACCAATGAAATAATTACAATGAGTATTGAGAGGGTAGAAGGAACAGAGAAAGGGAGGAAGGGAAGGGAACATAAATACAATCTTAAAACAAATAAGTAGGCAGGGAAATGAAAGCAAAAAAGAGGAGGAAGGAAGGAAAAGTCCAAAATCAGGTCTTGACTCGCTGAGACTCATTAAGGCAGGCAAACAGGACAGCAAAGCCGAGAAGGTAGTGACAGATGCCTGAGACAAGCAGTGTAGGTGATGACCGCGGCCTGCGGAAGACATTGGAAAGGCTGGTGAAGAATCGGGACACAAATGCGCCAGGGAAGTGCTGACTGAGCGGCGTAAAACATCCACCTTGCAGATTGGCATCGTGTTGAACCGAGGATGAAGATGGTGAGCACCGGGCCGCGATCTCCGCCAGCCGGGCCTGCAACTCTGGTATGCTCCAGCACACATAGCCTGGCAGCAGTTAGCATGTATGGATTTCAAACAGGTTTTGGCAAGTTCCTGGAGGAAAAGTCCATAGTCTTCTATTGAGATAGACATTGGGGAAGCCACTGCTTGCTCTGGGATTGGTAGCATGAAATCTTGCTACTATTTGGGATTCTGCCAGGTACTTATGACCTGGATTGGCCACTGTTGGAAACAGAATACTGGGATGGCCCATTGGTCTGACACAATATGGCTGCTATTATGTTCTTGTGTTCTAACAAATGGTAACTTTATAAACTTAGCATCATATTTGCACCTAGATGTTTTGACAGCCTAGGTACTCTGTTCTAAAATTACCCCTCTCTCTGGAAATCTTTCGTCATATTTCTTTTATTCCACAAGTAGCATAAACTCTGACTTCCCTACCAATGGCAATATCAAAATATTTTGCTTGAAAGCCCCCCCCCCCCCATTTTCCTGAGAGCTCTACATGCTCTTGTCACAGTTTTTAATTGCCTAATCATTGCTAATGGTGTCACATGGCATATAACACTAGTGAAGAGCAAGCATTTCACACACATTCAGCATCAAGCCTGCACCATACCATAGTAGATAAGCAATATTGAGTATCTGGAATACAACCCTTCTTGGATATTTCATACATCTTAATTTAAGAGAGTCATTATAAACGTTTTTTTTTTTAGCTCTGCCAATTGCAGGTTTAAATTGAACGAAGTCTTTCTTGCAAAGCCAACAGAATAACATTTGCAGTACATTTAGCAATTTAGGAGGGAAAGTAATTTTAAATAATGCACATTCTCTAGTGTCTGCCACTTTCGCATAAGAACATTAACTTTCTCTATTGTGCTTAGAAAGTTAATTTTATATATGTAGCCCCTGGTTCTTATTTAGGGCTTTTGATGCTTTGTTATAAGCAGAAAGACCAAGTTAAAACACTGTGATGGGGAATTTGGGTTTTCTGGTTATTATCGAAAACCCTGACCTATGGGCTTTCCTGGGGCACTCCGATATCAACTGGCAGCTGCTGTCACTGTTGGATGATATTATCAGGGCAGGCCTCTTTCCTTCTCTGCTCATATCCAGCAGACCGCCAAGACCTGTCGTTTCTTTCTTTACAACATCCGTAAAATCCGCCCCTTTCTTTCCGAGCACTCTACCAAAACCCTCATCCACACCCTTGTCACCTCTCGTTTAGACTACTGCAATCTGCTTCTTGCTGGCCTCCCACTTAGTCACCTCTCCTCTCTCCAGTCGGTTCAAAACTCTGCTACCCGTCTCATCTTCCGCCAGGGTCGCTTTACTCATACTACCCCTCTCCTCAAGACCCTTCACTGGCTCCCTATCCGTTTTCGCATCCTGTTCAAACTTCTTCTACTAACCTATAAATGTATTCACTCTGCTGCTCCCCAGTATCTCTCCCTACACCCCTTCCCGTGCACTCCGCTCCATGGATAAATCCTTCTTATCTGTTCCCTTCTCCACTACTGCCAACTCCAGACTTCGCGCCTTCTGTCTCGCTGCACCCTACGCCTGGAATAAACTTCCTGAGCCCCTACGTCTTGCCCCATCCTTGGCCACCTTTAAATCTAGACTGAAAGCCCACCTTTTTAACATTGCTTTTGACTCGTAACCACTTGTAACCACTCGCCTCCACCTACCCTCCTCTCTTCCTTCCCATTCACATTAATTGATTTGATTTGCTTACTTTATTTATTTTTTGTCTATTAGATTGTAAGCTCTTTGAGCAGGGACTGTCTTTCTTCTATGTTTGTGCAGCGCTGCGTATGCCTTGTAGCGCTATAGAAATGCTAAATAGTAGTAGTAGTAGGCCCAGACCAGAATCCGCTACCAAGTGGTGCGATCTTGCTTCTATGCATCCATTGCTCCACCTATTTCTCTATATCTGGTCTTCAGTACTACAAGATTAGGTATTTCATGCAAGGTAAAAGGAAGTATTTATCTTGTGGTGCTAGCAGCCAAATGTGGATAGGCAGGCAAATGTGGATAGGCAGGCTGAGAGAAAAAAGCCACGAAGCAAACTCCTACCGCTTGGCAGGTGTTCTGTCACTGGAATCAGGTGGGAGAAGATCTTAGAATAGCACTGAATTGTCTCAAAGATAAGCACCTAAATTTCAAAATGATAAACACCTACAAGTTGATATTCAGCCCACGGTGGTCAGTTATTTTTAAATGCTGACCATAGTAGACAGAATAAACCCTGAATATTCATTGCTGTGCCATGTCTGGGCACTGGCACTAAACATCCATGGCTAATTGAAACTGCAGTGGCCGCCAGAGCTTATGTGAGTCCTGGTTGGTATTCAACCGGGACTCACATAAGACAGTTATACGAGCTCTGACTGAACATCAGCTGGGATCCGCATAACATAACAGAGGTGACTCAGTCTATCCAATTCCCCCCTCCTACTGCTCTGGTCTTGATACCCCCCCTCAGATCTAGAACCCCTCCTAACCCCACCAGTCAGGATAGTTCCCCCTCCCCCCCAGGACTACCTAAACTCCCCTGGTGGTCCAGCGGGTCAATAAGAGCAGGAGCGAATCCCACTCACTCCTGCCCCTAGTGGCTGCTTCTGCAACATGGCTGCTGTGATCTCTATGGGTCCCAGTGCAGTTTAAAAGATTAAGGGTCCTTTTACTAAGGTGTGCTGAAAAATAGGCTGTGCTATTGTAGGTGCATGCCTTTTTAACATTTTTGCTGAAAATGGACGTGCAGCAAAGTAAAAATTGGTGCGCATCCATTTTGGGTCTGAGACCTTACCACTAGCCATTGACTTGGTGGTAAGGTCTCACATTGTAACCGTGCGGTAATCGTCTACGCATGTAGAATGATGATTTCCGCCCGGTTTCCACCGTTCTCAGGAAAATAAAAATTATTTTCTGGTGCGTGTAGCGGACATGCGTAAAAAATGAAATTACTGCCTAGGCCTTGCGGTAGCCGGGCAGTAACTCCAAATTGATGTTCGTACACACCTACGTGGCTTAGTAAAAGGGCCCCTAAAAGAACCTCCAATGCCATATGATGTTAACTTAAACTGCAAGCAGTTACCCCCCTGTGGGAAGCTCTGAATGAATTAACCAATAAAAGCCTTCCTGATATGAGTGAATCAGCTGAATGGGCTGACTTGAAGGCCTGCTGGCCAATAGGATTGCTAGTATTGATAAGTCTGTCAGCAATAGCCATGTGTATACCAGGGTTTGTGTCACTGAGAAAAATCTACTTTACTAGTATATACATGAATGCATAGGTCATCCATTTTAGAGTCAATAGGTAGCACACGGATTATTGTTGTATCAAGGAATTCTTTTTACTGAAAGATAACAATACAGCCAATAAAGATAAAGCCTCATCCTGGATAGGGGATCTAGGTCAGAAAAGGAATATCCAAGTTAAAATAGTCAAAACTTTCTGAGTTTTGTTTCTTTTTCGAAAGGCTTTCTGAGCACTGAGCTTTTTGTAAAAACATGTAGGATTGCATTTGTCTTTGCCTACATATATAGGGGAAATAGCCATTTTGCAGAAAAAAAAATACTTGCAACAGAAAAAAGTGGTTTGCCTGGGCATTACACATGAGAAAGAGGATCCAACTAAAGATCTGAGTTGTAATCCACAGGTTTTTTTTTTATTTTTAAGAACATTTGTTCCTACATCATACCTCAAAACCCCAGGCCCAAACAGACATGTAGCTCACATGTATACTTGATTTAAAGCTGTAAAGGTTAATGGGAAATTAATTTTAAAAAATAGCTTAACAATGTGGTTTCACGTATCGTCAAATCCAGGAGCTCAGGATGGTTTACAAGAGATGAATTGAAGAATTATCTATCACAAAATGTTGTAACTAATGGCTTCACAAAATCTGCTTTTTAACAGGTACATTATATGTTCAACCCAAGTACTTTTTGAAAAGCCAAGATTTTACTAGCTTTCAAAAGTTCAAATAATCTTGTTCCAGTCTAATAGGTACCGGCAAAGAGTTCCAGAAACCAGAGCTACTATATATATATATATAATTTTTTTAAGTTAGCCTACACCATGTCCAGAACATGTCACCTTGAAACCTGTGCATGTGTAAGTTCTGGCTTCTCTAAGACCACTACTTACCATGCTATTGTAAGCTAGCTTTTTACATGTGTAAATGCCACTTAGGCCTTCTAAAATGACCTCCACAATATTACAAGTTCACCTCATGTATGTGCATTCATATTTTATAAAATTAACCTTTATCTTTTGAAATAGATTTTCCTAATACTGTACAGAGAGAGAGAGAGACTGTGGCACTTCACTTCTTTGTCCCTGTTGTGGCCTGGAGCAGATTTTATCCCTGTGGAAAATCTCTTGAGCATTTTGCATGACTCTGGAAATTTCTCTCTCTCAGATTTTACCTTACATTAGCTGCTCAATGAGGCACATATCCTATTTAAACTTTTGAGTTTCACTTTCAAAATTTTGTGTGGGCAGGTACATTAAGGTTATCATCTACTAGGTCAATTGGATCAACTCAATTGAACAAAATTAGTCTCTGCAGCTCAGGGTTTTTGTTTTTATTGAAATCTAGTTTGGAGAAATCTATATAGCAGTGGTTCCCGAACCTGGTCCTGGAAGCACCCCAGCCAATCAGGTTTTCAAGATATCCACAATGAATATTCATGAGAGGTTTGCATGCAGTAGAGGCAGTGCATGTAAGTCTCTCATATGAATATTTATTGTGGCTATCCTGAGAACCTGACTGGCTGGAGTGCCTCCAGGACCAGGTTTGGGAACCACTGCATTATAGTATACAGCTGTAGTCCAACAGAATGTCTTAGCACTGCTGATACAGGCAGAAAGGAGCTATCTCCGGATTCTATATAGCGTGACTGAAATTGTGCATGCAAGTCCGGTTGTATTCTGGATTTGTGTGTGCGATTTAATTACTTAAGCCAATCATGTCAATAATTCACTTAACAAGCAATTATTGATACTCATTGACATTAATTAGAATTTACATGCTCAACGTGCTAGGCATATTCTGTAAAGAAGTGTGTGTAAATTCTAATGCACACTGGGCATGGAATGGACAGACCATGGTCATTCTGAATATCTATGTGTATAGCTATAGAATACACCTGCTCTGTGCCTAACTTAGGTAAAGGTATTTACACCAAGTAAATGGATGTGCCTAGAATTAGGCATAGGCATGGCCACTAGGTGTATTCTATAAACTGTGCCTAAATCTAGGTGCAGTTTACAGAATACAACTAGACAGAAATATTTTTGGTGCCAATTTTTCAGGTGCTGTATATTGAATGTAGTCCTATGTGGCATTCTGTTCAAATGTGAAGATGTATGTATTCTGTAAATTTTTGGTACTACTGATCACTTCTATTGCGCTACTAGACATATGCAGTGCTGTACACATTATATGCAGGTACTTCCTCTGTCCCTAGAGGGCTCACAATCTACATTTTTGGTACCCGGAGCAATGGAGGGTTAAGTGACTTGTCCAAGGTCACAAGGAGCTGCAGTAGGAATTGAACCCAGTTCCCCAGGATCAAAGTCCACTGCACTAACCACTAGGCTACCCCTCCACTCCATATGCTTTGTTATGGAGTTTACAAAATGTGATTTTAATATCTGTATTTTGTATATTATTGTGACCTGCTTGGAACTGGCTGCTACAGGTGAAATAGAAATGCATCTCTCTCACTGGCATTTCCCAGAAATTATTTTAATATCTTGATGATTAGAAATCCTTATTCTCCCTTCTCCAACCTGCAGATAAGATCTTTCTCTTTATTGCATCTTACTGGTACTTATCTTTCTGATTTGGCTCTAAGCTCACCAAAAACTGCAGTATTACACATTAGATTGCTTCTTTTTTTTAATTTTAATTTCTTTATTAAACTCTAAACAATACAAGTAATATGAATAAAGAGCAATTACAAGTAATCCAGAAAACAATAACACAACCAATACCCTTATCACCCCTTATCTCCACCCCCCCTCAAAAAAACCATGGTTCTACAACCCTGTGTATACTGTGGACTTGAATGGCAGACATCAGGGATCATCTTCTTTCTCCAGCTCTCATAGTGCAGCCATGTTCTCCAAAACCTCTCCTTTTTATCTTCGTTTTTAACTGTTAAATTAGTAATTCTATATATAAAATGCACTTTCATCAACACCCTTTCCCAGCAGGGTGATTCCCTCTGTTTCCAACACCCTGTCAACACCATTTGCACAGCTGTGACCAGAAAGCTCAAAAATTGGGTCCAATTATACATCATATCCATTACCTGTGCATTCACAACCACACTTGCATGTTCCTGTCTAATGCTTCTCCATATGCCAGTATCCAAAGTTTGATCAACATCTACTATAATAAAACTCACCCTCAACGTTCTGAGGACACTGACGTCAGTGAAGCCAAGCCACTGACTTCAGTTCCTTCAGGGCCCCGCCCTCGCATCAAACGTCATGACATCGAGGGCGGAGCAAACAAGGGTGAGTTTTATTACTGTACCTGTGCTCCGCCCTCATGTCAAAACGTGATGACGTTGAGGGTGGCCCAGGAAAATCGCCACCCACACAGAGCTACGACAATGCTACAACAGCGGCAGCGCACAAACCAGCTACAATGGCGACAAGCCATGGGGCGACCCAGGAAAATCGCCACTGTTCTCCATATGTGAGTCACCCCCCCCCAAAAAGAAGCTAGAGCCCGTTTCATTGCTCTGAGAAACGGGCCTTCTTTCCTAGTCTTTAAATAATGCATTATAGTTCAAAGTGTAATGATGGTTTCTATGCACCGTCAGTTATGCCCACAAATATGGAATACTCTGGGAAGCCCATTTAAATGGAGTCTGTAATTCTCATTGCTAAAAGATTCACATTCAAAATTAACTTGAAAGCCTGATACCCTCTCATAAGTCTCTAACTCTGCAAGCACCCCCTTTAATGAATCCTCCTTTCAGGTTAGAGTGAAGAGGATATCATCAGCAAACAGTGTGATTCTATAGTTTTACTGTCATTTGTATTGTGCTGACTTTGAGTTTATCATACCTGTGTTATATGAATGTTCCAATACATTGCTTCTTAAGGGGCGTTAACATTTTAAGTATCATATGACTGTTGCGCTATGCTGACTAATATAATGTATCATTTGTACTCAGCTGACATTATCATATTTATTTCTATTATAAAATATATTTTATAACTGATTATAAAATAAGTATGCATGCATAGGAAAAGTATCCATGCAAACATGTGCATGCATATTTCCTGAGTCAGTTTTCAAAACTGATGTAAAGTCTTATGCATAAAAGGCATATTCAGCGTTGACATGTATGCATGTTTGAAATTTACCCCTTATTCTTTAAGGGGCCCTTTACTAAGCTGCGTTAAACAGTAAAGTGTGTTTACCGCAGCAAAAATGGGCTCAGGTATCCTGCGGTAGTTTGTGGATGTGTGCATGCTACCCACACCTACAAAAATAGAATTTATTTTTAGTACTGGGGTAGAGTCTAGGGTGGAGAGTAGGCATGTTCTGGCTGATTGGTTAGTGCAGCTACATTGCTGTGCACTAACCAATTAGTGCGTGGTTAGCAAGTGAGCCCTTACCGCCTACAAAATAGGTGATGGTAGGGGCTCACCTGTTAATGGGAAAATTAGTGCATGGCCATTAATAGAGAAAATAGAAAATGCTTCCATTTAACCCCTGCAGTAAAACTCAGGCTTTAGCGTGTGGGAAAGGCCAGCGTAAGGACTCACAAAGGCCACTTTTCACCACACTTTGGTAAAAGGGCCCTTGAATTTTTTTTTTATACTGTTACAATTTCAACTTGTAAAGAATAAAAACAACTAAACCAAAAAGCAATAAATAAATAAATAAGCCAATATAATAATAATACAGTTCAAGGAAAAATATCGGATTAGTGCAAGTCCAAAAATGGAGAGACAAACCCTTGAAACCAAGAGGCAATATGGCACATCAACTACAAAAGTAGAGAAAGCTATCATGGGACAAGACCTCAAAGCAAACCTTTAAATTATGCAGTATGTTAATGACTTAACACAGGTCCTGGGTTAGTTATTGGGACCTATTAACCAACCTTTTATTCTTAGAAAGATAGGAAATGTGAGGACTCAAATACATATCTAACAAAGGAAGAACAATAAACAAGAAAGCACCAGGGCTTTTTTTTTTTTTGAAGGGGTACTTGGGGTTACTGAGTACCGGCACCTTTTCCATTGTCTGCTAAAACTGACCCATGGACCCCAAGTTTTAATGAAAGAGCTCAGGCTCTCCATTCCAATTCGGTGACTGGTTGAAGGGGGTCTGGCTATTGTGGGGTGGGTCCCTTAAGTGATCACCCCACCCCTGAAGGGTGGCCTAGCATTTGAGTACCTTCACCTTTTTTGCTAGAAAAAGCACACTGGAAAAGCACAAAACAATAAAATGCATTGACTCCAGCCTTTTTACAATACATTTAAAGCATCTTTATTAATAGCAATATTCCTTTTTATCTCAGCCGCATGGCCAGTCTTCTGTTCCCTTAAATAAAGCAAAGCTTCTGCTTTGCATCCTGTGGAGGAGTTTGAGATTGAATACTGAGAAGTTGATAGGTTCCCCTGCAGGAATGCCCATGGCATTTGAAGGAACAGCAGCAGTACTAATACTGGCTTTGGAAAACAATAACACCTTCATGGGCACCTATCTTGGAATACATTGATGCTGTAACAGGTCAGAAAAACTGCCAGGAGTTTTCATGGTCCTTAGAAAGGTCAACTAAACAATGCAAAGCTTAATAACTGCAGTGACATTATAAGTCCAGGAGGGATGTTGTAGCTATAATTAATTAAGGAGGAATAAATTGGCACCACACTTACTCACTGAACCTTATGATACACAAGCACAGTTATGGCTGGTGTTGGGGGGAGGGGGGAGGCAGTACAAACAGGGCTCCCATGCCACAGGGGTCTCAAACCTGTCCAAAGTAGAAGAAAGTGCAGCCTGCCAATATGGCTTTGGGGCCCCCTCCCAAATCTATGCCCTTGGCCCTGGCATGTCTAACGCCAACACTGCACAGAGTGATTCCTCAGCCTGCCCATGTGGTTCATTAATGTATTCACTATGTATGGAGGTATCAACTACTTTTCAATGGCTAACAGTGTATTGAAATCTAGCATCTACAACAAAGAGTTGCTATTCTTGAGACCTTGGCTTGCTTCCTCTATCCACCACTTACTGAGTGACCTTGAGCAAGTCACTAAACCTCTCATAAGGGTGGGAGGCATGGAAATTCTGGGGGCCTTTTTTAGTGCTCGCTAAATGCTCATGGATATATATATGGTTGTCTCTAATGTTTAGCGTGCGCTTATTTTTAGTGCACATTAAAAATGCTAGCGCACTTTGTAAAAGGCCACCTCTGTAAGTAATTTTGTACGTGCAGTGCAAGCTACTGGAGCCATATACGCTTTAAAAATATCATTATTTAATCCTGCAAGCTAAATAGAGCACAATAAAATTGCTGAACTCCCTTGCCCTCCAAAAATAGCATTTTGTATACATTCTGAATGTTACAACCTGCTTTCCTTAGCATCCCTCCGGACCGGCCCAGGATTGGACTGATGGGTTGTGCTCGCCTACCAGCAGGTGGAGACTGAGAAAAAACTCTGACTCTAGATAGCCAATAAGAGCCCTGGTCATGTGACCTTAGCCTCAGTATTTTCTCAGTATTTTCTCAGTCTCCCAGCAGGTAGGAAGCGAGCCCATTAGTCTCTCTGTTATATTATATAGGTTTCTTTTCTGTGTATCTTCTTTTCTGTGCCTGAGAAGTATTGATTAGAGGCTTTTCCCAGATTTTTATCATTATTTGTAGCCTCTGGGGTGTTACACTCGGGTGTCCCGAGTCCCTCCCCCTTTCCTCCCCATCTCCCTCCTGTGCAGTGATAATTATTAAAAATATATACTTCAAAAAAAAAAAAAAATAAAAATAAGAGGGAAGGGCCACCCTTTCTGAGGAAAGGTGTTCGCCTTTGGGAGAGGCAGCCAGTGTAATTTAAAAGAGGAATCTTTTTTCCCCTCTGACCTAACGAGCATTGAGCTTTGTTCGAGGCAGCTGTTAAAAAAAAAAAAAAAAAAAAAGAGAAAAGAGCTCTAAGACAAACAGCCAGCCTAAGTAGAACTTGCAGTCTATTGATTGGGGCCAGAATTTATTTCTGTTTATTTTGCTGAAGCTATCGCTATTTTTTCTTGGGGAGCATTAAAAAAAAAAAAAAAAAAAAAAGGCTCCCGCGCGAACCGCGCCGGCGCGTGCACGCGCGTGCTCGTGTCTTACTTCAATATGTCGGACAAGTTGAAACGATGTTCTGTATGTCAGCGTCGGGGAGTTAATTCCTCCGGCACTTGTAAGTACTGCACAGCGCATGATTCCTCCGTCCCTTCGTCGGTTTCGGGGGCCAGTGCGGCGGTTCTTCCTTCTCCCTCGTTATCTTTGCCGCTGAGTGCGGAGGCCTCAGGCGCGATATCGGGGGGTGGTGCTGGAAGTTTGGCGCGAACGGCGGCCATTTTGGTTCCTCCTCCGGTTTCTCCTTCGGGGGGTCAGTCTCTTTCCCGCACTTCAGGGGCCTTAGGGAATCCAGAATCAGGGGCGATGGTGCAGGCTGCAGGCACTCAGGCAGGGGGATTTCCTCCTGAGTTTGTGCTGCAGATGTACCGCGCTTTTCTTATGCAGAAGGACAAGGCAGGAGCAGCAGCGCCAGGGGATCCTGTTAGCTCTGTTCTCCCTCCCAAGAGACTTAGGGATTGGGACTCACAGTTGGATGTTGTTTCTCACCAGGATCTGGATATGCCCCTTTTAGAGGAAGAAGAGGGTCTTCAGGACCTAGCAGATCCTTCTTGGGAGGATTTTCCCTCCTTGGATTCAGACTCAGTGCCCTTGCCACAGGGGGAGGATCCCTCGGTGGCTAGAGTGTTCCACAAGGAGGACTTGCAGGAACTTATTTCCATGGTAGCCTCAACGTTGCATTTTGAGGATCCGCTCCCTGTCTCAGAGGTGAGAAAAATTGATGTTTTGATAAAGGGATCTAGGTCTTCCTCTAAAACTTTCCCTATGCATCAGGATATTTGGGAGGTTATTAAGGCACAATGGGAGGCCCCGGATGCCGTTTTTCGTTTCTCCAAATCTATGAATCGGCTTTATCCTGTCCCGGAGGCGGATGGAGCTCTGCTTAAGCTTCCCGTGGTGGATGCCGTGGTCTCGGCGGTTACTAAGCGCAATACGGTCCCTGTGGATGGAGGGACTGCTCTACGGGATGCTCAGGATAGGAGGCTAGACACTCTTCTAAAGAATAGTTTTCATGTTTCTTCTCTGGCAGTGCAGGCGGCCATCTGTGGTTCTTTGGTGGCCAGAGCTTGTTTTCGTTGGGCGGAAAGAGTTTTGGATAGATCTTCTGATGATCTAGGTGCTATTGATGTAGAAGTGGCCAAGATTGAGACGGGCTCTGCCTTTTTAGCCGATGCCCTATATGATCTGTTGAGGGCATCTTCTAAGTCCTTGGCCTTGGGGGTCGCTGCACGTCGCTCCCTCTGGTTAAAAGGGTGGTCGGCGGATGCAGCCTCCAAATCTAAGTTAAGTAGATTCCCTTTTCGGGGTTCTTTCTTGTTTGGAGAGGAATTGGATAAGTTGGTGCAGTCTCTAGGTGACGCAAAAGTTCCTCGTCTCCCGGAAGATAGGCCTCGGCTGCCTAGTCGGGGTGCTTTGTTTGGTCGTCGTGGTGTTCGTCCTTTCCGTAGATTTCTATCTGATAGGGGTCCTCAGACACAGAGGTCTAGATTTTTTAACAGAACTCAGTCCTTTCGGGGTTACCGAAGAGCAGGTAGATTTTCTTCCGCGAATTTTCGCTCCCCGTCTCGTGCTTCCCAATGAAGGTGCGAAGGACTCTCTGCTGGTCCCTGTGGGAGCTCGTCTTTCACAGTTCTATCAGAGGTGGGTCCACATTACTTCGGATCAGTGGGTCTTGGACGTTGTTCGAGACGGTTATGCCTTAGAGTTCGCAAGGCCTATTTCAGAAGCCTTTCTGGAGTCCCCCTGTCGCTCTCGCTGCAAAGCGCGGGCGGTTCGGGAGACGCTGCAGAGGCTCTTAGATCTTCAAGCAATTTATCCAGTTCCTCCCTCGGAGCAGAAGCGGGGTCGCTATTCAATTTATTTTGTGGTCCCAAAGAAAGAAGATGCTTTTCGGCCAATTTTAGATCTCAAGGCTGTCAATCGGGCGCTCAAGGTCACAAGCTTTCGTATGGAGACTCTTCGCTCCGTCATAGTGGCAGTTCGCCAAGGAGAGTATTTAACAGCATTAGATCTCACAGAGGCTTATTTGCATATCCCGATATGTCCGGCTCACCACCAGTTCTTGCGCTTTGCCATCCTAGGAAAGCATTACCAGTTTCGAGCTCTGCCCTTTGGTCTCGCGACGGCTCCACGCACGTTTACCAAGGTTATGGTAGTGGTGGCAGCGGCTCTCAGGAAAGAGGGAATCCTCGTTCATCCTTACTTAGACGACTGGTTGATCAGAGCGAAGTCTTATCAGGAGAGTTGTCAGGTCACTCAGCGAGTGGTAGCTTTCTTGCAGTCCCTAGGTTGGGTAGTGAATCTGGCCAAGAGCCGGTTGGTTCCCTCTCAGTTGCTAGAGTATTTGGGAGTCACCTTCGATACAGAGAAGGGTCGAGTTTTCCTCCCGCAAGGAAGAGTCTTGAAGCTCAGGTCTCAGGTTCTGGGATTACTTCATCAGAAAACCCCGTCGGCTCGGGATTATCTGCAGGTTCTCGGTTCGATGGCAGCAACAATAGAGGTAGTGCCCTGGGCCAGATTGCACATGAGAGCTCTTCAGTGGTCCCTGCTCTCCCGGTGGTCTTCTCAGCGACATCCTCTCACGATGAAGTTGTTACTCCGTCATCCAGAGCGCAGCTCTCTTTGCTGGTGGCTACGGATGAAGAATCTCTCGGCAGGAATGCCGTTGGAGTCGCCTCGGTGGATACCATTAACAACAGATGCCAGTCTCCGGGGCTGGGGAGCTCACTGCCTGGACAAGTGGACCCAGGGGCTGTGGTCCCCGCTGGAAGCGGCTCAATCCATCAATTTCTTGGAGACCAGGGCGATTCGGTTAGCCCTGCAGCACTTTGGTCATCTCCTAGTAGGCAAGGCGGTACGAGTTCTCTCAGACAATGCCTCGGCAGTGGCCTACATCAACCGCCAGGGAGGAACGAGGTGTCGTCTCTTGTATCGAGAAGCGGAGAGTCTCCTCGCGTGGGCGGAGGTTCACCTCTCCGCCATATCAGCCTCGCATGTAGCAGGGGTCGACAATGTGCGGGCAGACTTTCTCAGTCGACACACTCTCGATCCCGGGGAGTGGGCTCTCAGCGATCAGGCCTTTCAATGCATAGTGCAACGCTGGGGCACTCCAGTTCTGGATCTGTTCGCCTCAGGGCTCAACTCCAAGGTCCCTCGGTTCTTCAGTCGCCGCAGGGATGTCAGAGCGGCAGGGGTAGACGCTCTGTTACAGCAGTGGCCCTCCGGTCTTCTATATGCGTTTCCGCCATGGCCTCTAATAGGTCGTCTCCTACAGAGGATCGAGGAACACGAGGGGCCAGTGATTTTGGTGGCTCCAGACTGGCCTCGGCGTCCTTGGTACGCGGATCTCCAACGTCTGTCGGCAGTGGTTCTTCTTCAGCTTCCCGTGCACAAGGACTTGCTGGTGCAAGGACCAGTACCACATCCAGATCCGGCTCGATTTTGTCTTACGGCTTGGCTCTTGAACGAGCCCGGTTAGCTAAGAGGGGTTTCTCAGCACCTGTGATTTCCACCATGCTTCGTTCTCGTCGGCGTTCCACCTCTCTGAGCTATATTCGTACTTGGAGAATTTTTGAGGCTTGGTGTGCAGAGGCGGGCGTTGTCCCTCTCCGGGCGTCCGTGGCTCAGATGTTAGATTTTCTGCAGCGAGGTTTTGATAAAGGACTTTCTCTTTCTTCACTCAAAGTGCAGGCGGCAGCTCTCTCCTGTTTCAGAGGTCGCATTCGGGGTAAGTCTATCGCCAGCCTTCCCGATGTGGTCCGTTTTTTGAAGGGGGTAAGTCTTCTTCGTCCTCCGATCAGGGCGGTGTTTCCATCTTGGGATCTCAATCTGGTTCTCACGACTCTAACAAAACCTCCTTTTGAGCCTTTACAAGCTTGTTCTTTGAAGGATTTAACGCTTAAGGCACTGTTCTTGGTGGCTATTGCATCTGCTCGGAGGGTCTCAGAGTTGCAAGCTTTTTCCTGTAGATCTCCATTCCTGGAATTCTCTAAAGAGCGCGTGGTCCTTCGGCCAGTTCCTTCCTTTTTGCCTAAGGTGCTATCTCGTTTTCATCTCTCCCAGTCGGTTTTTCTCCCGGTACTGGGATCGGCCTCAGGAACACAGGAGCAGCGGAACTTGCGTACTCTGGACGTTAAGAGAGTCCTTAAAAGGTATCTCATGGTTACTGAAGACTTCCGTCGCTCGGACCGTCTCTTTCTTCTTTTTGCGGGTCACCGCAAAGGGTCGTCAGCTTCTAAGGCAACTTTGTCTCGCTGGATTAAGGAGATGATAGCGTCTGCTTACCTGTTATCAGGCAGACCAGTTCCGGAGACGGTTAAAGCTCATTCTACTCGAGGACAGGCAGCCTCGTGGGCAGAGTGCTCCTTGGTTCCGCCAGCGGAAATCTGTAAGGCGGCGACATGGTCCTCTCTTCATTCATTCTCTAAGCATTACAGGCTGGATGTTCAGTGTCGTCAGGAGGCCATCTTCGCATCAAGAGTGCTCACCGCTGGTTTGCGGGGGTCCCTCCCTTAGGACTACTGCTTTGTTACGTCCCATCAGTCCAATCCTGGGCCGGTCCGGAGGGATGCTAAGGAAGGAGAAATTAGACCTTACCTGCTAATTTGCTTTCCTTTAATCCCTCCGGACCGGCCCAGGCCCCTCCCGTGGTATCTTTCAGAATATATATATTCCACTTTACTGTGTACAGATTTTAAACTGTCGTCTACAGAGCGATTTCTGTGAGTTAGACAGTCTTAAGAAAATGCTTAAAGGTTCTACAAGTTACAAGGCTATATCTTAAATATTCTGCAAGTTTTCCTGTTTATATCTTTTCACAGTGAAATAAATTCGTATATTTATATGCTCATAAATCTGTACATAGTTGGCCATAACTCAGCTCTACAATGAGTTGTTGGTGAGCCCAAGATCACGGCTCCGCCGTATGATAAGCACGTTTTGTTTGCTAGTGCTTTCTGGCTGCTTATATTCCTCATGGCACAGAAGATAGGTCTGATCTTTCCTTTCTGCTTTGTTATTCAAATACTGAGGCTAAGGTCACATGACCAGGGCTCTTATTGGCTATCTAGAGTCAGAGTTTTTTCTCAGTCTCCACCTGCTGGTAGGCGAGCACAACCCATCAGTCCAATCCTGGGCCGGTCCGGAGGGATTAAAGGAAAGCAAATTAGCAGGTAAGGTCTAATTTCTCCTTACTTGTCTTCATTGGGTGGGGGAACAGGAGGTCTTAAATTTAGGAGCTTAAAAAGTGGCTGGCATCAGGGGTGGATTTAGGGCTGGGAATAGAAGATAGGAGCTTAGCACTAGGCTTATAAATCTAGGCAAATGAATGGCAGGCCTAAATTTTATGAGCATAACATTTTTTAAATCTTTATACGTTTTTAGAATAATATAATAATAATAATAATAATACACATATGATACCATACGAGCATACATTTTTAAGCTCCTAAATCAAGATGAAATGTCATCTGAAAAGTTACGTTGCAAAGTTTGGCTGAAAATTCATTGCCAGAGAATGTGGTAAAAGTGGTTAACTTAGCGGGTTTTTTAAAAGGTTTGGATGGCTTCCAAAAGGAAAAGTCCATAAACTAGTATTAAAATGGACTTGGGGAAAATCCACTGCTTATTTGTAGAATAAGCAGCATAAAATGTTTTAGACTATTTTAGGATCTTGCCAGGTACTTGTGACCTGGATTGGCCACTGTTGGAAACAGGATGCTAGGCTTGATGGACCTTCAGTCTGTCCCAGTATGGCAATACTTATGTACTTATAGGGCCCATTTTATAAGAGTTCAATTTAGGAGCTCAGCCGAAAAATCTTTCCGCAAAGTTTGGATGAAAATGGGACACAAGTACTGTGTGCAATTCTGGTCACCGCATCTCAAAAAAAGATATAGTGGAATTAGAAAAAGTACAGAGAAGGGCGACAAAAATAATAAAGGGTATGGGAAAACATCCCTATGAGGAAAGGCTAAAATGGCTAGGGCTGTTCAGCTTGGAGAAAAGATGGCTGAAGAGAGATATGATAGAAGTCTATGAGTGAAGTGGAACGGGTAGATGTGAATAACTTGTTTACTCTTTCCAAAAATATTAGGGCTAGGGGACATGCAATGAAGCTACAAAGTAGTAATTTTAAACAAATTGGAGAAAATATTTCTTCACACAATGTTTAATTAAACTCTGGAATTCTTTGCTAGAGAGTGTTGTAAAAGGAATTAACCTAGTGGGGTTTAAAAAAGGTTTGCATAACCCATAAGCCATTATCAACATGGCTTTGGGGAAAATCCATTGCTTATTTCTAGGATGAACACCATAAAATGTACTGTTTTGGGATCTTGCCAGGTACTTGTGACCTGGGTTGGCCACTGTTGGAAACAGGATACTGGGCTTGATGAACCTTCGGTCTGTCCCAGCATGACAAACGCTTATGTTCGTATGTTCTTAGAGTCCAACTTAAAAACATACATTTAGGAGCTCAGTTTTTTATTTTTAATATCTGGCTCTGTATGTGTAGGGGATTCTGTTAAGGTTGTTTTCCATGGATAAACCCTGCTTTGTGTGCAGAAGAGAGGTTTTATAAATTTGCATGACTACATGTACTCAAAGTACATTCAATAACAACAAAGCATGTACTTTTAAATGTCATGTATTTTGGTGTGTTTGGGGGTCATAGTATGAGCAAACAGATGTGCATGTAAGTCAGTGAATATAAGCAGTGATTTCTGCAGCACCTATGAGTCTGTATAGAATAGCCCCAAAATAGGTCTCCACTTTGCCTTTCAAACTAAGCAACATGTTATAGAATTACCCTTTTAGGGAGTAATTCTATAAAGAAGGCATTAACATTTACATGGCGAATATGTATGTAAATGACCAGAATACCAGCATATATGTAGAAATGTCAGAAATCTGGCTATATGGATATCTTCAATAGCACACAGCTTGCAGGTGGGCAATATTATAGGTAACGGGCAGGATGAACTCTTATGCATGTTCCTTTATACCTTTAGAAAACTATAATTTACACACGTAGCTCAAGAATCTAGAAGTGGAGCAGTTGCCTATTGGTTAGTGCAGTGGCCCAAGGACAAGGGGAACTGGGTTCAATTCCCACTGCAGCCCCTTGTGATTCTTGGCAAATCACTTAACCCTCTATTGTCCCAGGTACCAAATAAGTTTCTGCATATAATATGTAAACCACTTTGATTGTAACCAAAGAAAGGCGGTGTATATCAAATCCCATCCTCTTCTCCTACGGTCATCTTAAGTGCCCACACCTAAACACATATGCATGTATATACCAGGTTATGCTGGTATCTATAAAGTAGACACCTTGGGAACATGGGAGGCAGCCTGGCTAATTCCCAAGGTTGGCGATGAGCCTGGATATTCAATGCCGGGCCATTTCCGGTGACTGGCATTGAATATCTGATTTATTTCTAGCTGGTTTATTCTTAACCGGCCAAGCCAAAATTCAGTGCTAGCCAGTTAAGCTTAAACTAGCCAAAGATAGGCCTGCTAATTCAATCGGCTGATTTGGCTGTCAAACTTGGCTGGCGATGTGCAGAGTAATAGCTCAGTGGTTCCCAAACCTGGTCCTAGAGGCACCCCAGCCAGTCAGGATTTCAGGATATCTGCAGTGAATATTCATGAGAGAGGTTTGCATGCAGTGAAGGCCTCCCACGGTGCTTCCAGGACCAGGTTTGGGAACCACTGCATTAGCAGATAACTGGTTATATCGAGCAATATATCCAGTTAGCTTCTGAGCACTGACTGGGAATTTTCAGCGAGAGATGACCAGCTATCTTCCACTGAATATTTGTGGATAGGCGGTTAAGTGCTATTTAACCAGCCTGGAGCCATTTCTGGCTGGTTAAATAGCACTGTCCTCTAGGTACTGGATTCCTTAAAATTGTGCACCCAAATTTATGACTAGCGCATGCAATTTATAGAATAATGCCAGTTGTGCACCTAATTTGTTATATTAGGTATCAATAATAGCCCTTAAATGTTGTTAATTAGTGCTAATTGGCATTAATTTGTAGTTACATGTTCAAGTGCACCTAGGCATTATTTTATAAGCCTAGCACCTAAATGCTATAGCATGTAGCCACAAAGGAGACGTGCATGTGGTCGGATCAGAGCATATCTTGCAGTTGTGCACACAAGTTATAGAAGACTCTCACTTACACACACAACTGCCAACTTTACGTGCGACTGTTTACACCAGCCTTTGATCTGGCATAAGTGCATCCACCTAAAGTTAGGCACGTACATGCTCACTTACACTTTATAATGGCAATTTTGCATGCAGTTGCTATTATAGAATTGGTGCTTAGTGCCCGTATTTTTTGTGTCAAATTTTTGTTGGTATGATTAGAGAGATAAGAAGGAAGGTCCGCTCTAAGAGTGTTAAAAGTCAAAAGGAGAGCCTTGTAGATGATCCATTTGTCAATGGGAAGCCAATGGTGTTTGATGAATAATGGAGAAACATGATCATACTTACGAGCATGGCAGAGTAGTCTGATGGCTGTGTTTTGGAGGGCTTGTAATTTCTTGAGTTTAGATTGAAGGCAACTCAAGTATGATGTGTTGCAATAGTCAATCCTGGTAATAAGCAATGGAAGAATGAGAGTGAAAGGAATTGTAGTCAAAATACCAGATAACTGAATAGAGTTGGCATAGGATGTACAAGTCAGTTTTTACATAGGTGGGAGATCTGTGAGACAAAGGAGAGTTGGGTATCGAAAATGACGCCTAAATAACGGAAAGAGGCCATGGC